>NC_092129.1:83787668-84087668 GCF_043159975.1 Macaca nemestrina
CTTAACATTTTTTCCTCCACTTCCATACTGGAATATCTTCTGGTTGATTTTCTCATAGAGTATCTTTGTTGTGTTCTCTGTATTTCCTGAATTTGAATGTTGGCCTGTCTTGCATGGTTGGGGAAGTTCTCCTAGATAATATCCTAAAGTCTGTTTTCCAACCTGGTTCCATTCTTCTCATCTCTTTCAGATATGCCAAGCAATCACAGATTTGGTCATTTTACATAATCCTATATTTCTTGGAGGCTTTGTTTGCTCGTTTTCATTCTTTTTTCTCTAATCTTGTCTGCATGCCTTATTTCAGCAAGGTGATCTTCAAACTCTGATATCCTTTCTTCCTCTTGATCAATTCGCCTATTGATACTTGTGTTTGCATCACAAAGTTATCTTGCTGTGTTTTTTAGCTTCATCAGGTCACTTGTGTTCCTCTCTAAACTGGTTTTTCTAGATAGCAACTCCTGTAACCTTTTATCGAGTTTCTTAGTTTCTTTACATTGAGTTAGAACATGCTCCTTTAGCTCCAGGGAGTTTGATATTACTCATTTTCTGAAACCTACTTCTGTCAATTTGTCTGTCTCATTCTCTGTCCAGTTTTGTGGCCATGTTGGAGAAGTTTTGCCATCATTTGGAGGAGGAGAGTCATTCTGGTTTTTGGAATTTTCACCATTTTTGCATTGGGTTTTCCTCATCTTCATGGATTGATCTACTTTTGATCTTTGAGGCTGATAACATTTGTATAGAATTTTTTTTTGGGGGGGAGTGTTTTTTGTTGATGTTGTTGTTGTTGTTGTTGCTTTTCTTTTGTTAGTTTTACTTCTAACAGTCAGGTCCCTCTCCTGCAGGTCTGCTGCAGTTTGCTGGGTCCACCCAGACCCTTTTTGCCTGGGTATCACCAGTGAAGGCTGCAGGACAGCAAAGATTGCTCCCTGCTCCTTCCTATGGAAGCTTTGTCCCAGAGGACAAAGGATAGTTAGGATAGTTGGCTCTTCTTGTTGCAGCCTGGTGCCAGCTGGAGCTCTCCTGTATGAGATGTCTGTCAACCCCTGTTGGGATGTCTCTCCCAGTCAGGAGGCACAGGGATCGAGGACTTGCTTAAGGAAGCAGTCTGTCCCTTAGCAGAGCCAGTGCACTGTGCTGGGAGAATCCCTCTTCTCAGCATCGGCTGCTCTCTTCAGAGCTGGCAGACAGGAAAGATGAAGTTCACTGAACCTGAGACTGCAGTTGTCCCTCCTGCCAGGTGCTCTGTCCCAGGGAGATGAGAGCTTTGTCTGTGAGAGCTCCGACTGGAGCTGCCAGGTTTTCTGCAGAAATGCCCTGCCCAGTGAAGACAAATCTAGTGGAACAGTCTGGCCACAGTCACTTTGCTGCACTGTGGTGAATTCTGCCAATTCCAAACCTCCCAGTCTCCTTAGAACTGTCAGAGGAAAAACATCTACTAAAGCCACAGTAATGGCAGACCACCCTCCCCACACACCAAGCTCGATCCTCCCAGACCCACTCCAGATTCTTTTGCTAGCAGTGAGAATTTCAAGCCAGTTGTTCTTAGCTTGCTGGGCTCCATGGGAGTGAAACCCACTGAGCAAGACCACTTGGTTCCCTGGCTTCAGCTCCCTCTCCAGGGAAGTAAATTGTTCTTCTGTCTCACTGCAGTTTCAGGCATTGCTGGAGTATGGAAAAAACTACGCAACTCAGTCCCTACCCAGTCACCCAGTTTTTTGTGACTGAAACCCAGGGCCCTGGTGGTGTAGGCTCACGAGGGAATC
The DNA here is from genome assembly GCF_043159975.1 of Macaca nemestrina. Classification (NCBI taxonomy): domain Eukaryota; kingdom Metazoa; phylum Chordata; class Mammalia; order Primates; family Cercopithecidae; genus Macaca; species Macaca nemestrina. The sequence continues at coordinate 83,789,432 of NC_092129.1, forward strand.
CCCTGATCTGTGGATTGCAAAAATCCGTGGGAAAAGTGTAGTACCGTGGGTGGGTAGTGCAGTCTCTCACTGCTTCCCTTGGCTTGGGTAGGGAAGTCCTCTGGCACCCTGCACTTCCCAGGTGAAGTGACAGCCCACCCTGCTTCTGCTCACTTTCCGTGGGTTGCACCCACTGCTTAACCAGTCCCAATGAGATGAACTGGGTACCTCAGTTGGAAATGCAGAAATTGTCTGCTTTCTGTATTGGTCTTGCTGGGAGCTGCAGTCCAGAGCTGTTTCTATTCAGCCATCTTGCCTCTGCCCCCCCAAAATTTTACTTTTCTTATTGGCATATTTTATTTTAAATGATGGAGTCAGAAAAGTGGTATATTGTCTTAGTGGCTTGATGAGGGAGAAAAATGCCTTCAAAGCATTGAATCGATTCAAACATTTGAACTCTGGCTTCAGACCTATGTCTGTGCTAACAGATAATTTATGTAACTTATACGAACCTTATCTATCAAATATCAATGGAAGCATTTAACCATGAAAAAGGGATTTATGTACTTTAATATTCATACTATTTGGACAGTCAGGGTTAAACATTTACTTTTGACACATTAAAGGGCTATAAAAATATGACTTTATGTAGTTTCATGCTATGTGTAGAAAATCTAAAGATTTTTGTTACCATCTTCCCCAATAATAAGGTGCTGAAGCTTTTCTGTTACTAGATACATTTGTATCAGAATATCATGTGACTAAGTTCTGTCCCAAAGAATATGGGAAGTAATATATGGCATTTCTGGGCCCCAAAGTAGTCTGTAGTGCTCGTCCCTAAATACTCTTCCTATCTGCAGGTTAAACACATAGAAGGAGGAGGCTCCACAAGTGAAATAATCACATGAGAAAAGGAGTCAAGATCACTAAGTGGCTATGTCCTGAAAACTCTCTAAACTGTATGGGACTGAGGCTTAAGTGAGATATTTCTATTTCATAAAATTTCTGAATATTAGGTATTGATTTTATAATGGTCTATCTATACTAATACAAGAGCTAACTCATGGTTTCTTTCTCCAGCTTCTATGCTTCTATCATCTCAATGGCTTTCATAGTCATAAGGATGGTGAATAGATGGAAGGGTTGGCCTTGGTAAGCCTAAAGTTCATGAATAATCCCCAAGATTTCAGAGGGAAATAGAAATGTTTTGGGGCATTGGTAAACATTTCTAAGAATGATTTTGTAATAATTTTTACAATATTATTTTATTGTAAGTGGAAATTTTTCTTAATTTTCTTTTTGGATGCTCACTGATATTGTACAGAAATGCAACTGATTTTCATATGTTGAATTTGTTTCCCATAAGTTTATGGAAATCATTTATTAGTTCTAACAGGTTTGTGTGTGTGTGTGCGTGTGTGCATCTTTAATATTTTCTACGTATAAAATCTTGTCATCTGCAAACATAAATAATTTAGTTTTTCTTGCTTATTTGGATGCATTTTATTTCTTTTATTGTCTATTTATTTTGGCTAGGATTTCCTGTACTATGAGAGAGTGAGCATCAGCAATTAAAACAGAATAATACTGGCATAAATACAGAAAGACAGGCACATAGTAATGGAACAGAATAGAGGGCTCAGAATTAAACACACACATATGGTAAACTAATCTTTGGTCAGGGTACCAAGGATACACAAAAGGTAAAGATAGTCTCTTCAATAAATGTTGTTGGGAAAAGTGGATATTTGCATGCAAAAGAATAAAACTGAACTGCTATCTTACACTGTACATAAAATTTAACTAAAAATGGATTAAAGACTTAAACATAAAACTCCTAGAAGAAAACACAAGGGAAAAACTTCTTAACATTGGCCCTACAATGATTTATGAATATGACACCAAAAGCACAAGCAATAAAAGCAAAAATAGATGAGTGGGGATATATCAAACTAAAAAGCTTCCCTACAGCAAAGGAAACAATCAACAGCAGAAAAAGAAAAACATGAAATGGGAAAAAAATATTTGCAAACCATATGTTTGATAAAGGATTAACAGTCAAAATATGTAAGACACTTCTCTACAGCTTAATAGAATACAAACAAACAACCTGGTTTAAAAATGGGCAAAGGGCTTGAATAGATATTACTTCATAGAAGATATAGAATGACCAACAGTTATAAAAAGATGCTCCCTATCACTAATCACTGGGGAAATGTAAATCAATAGCACAACGAGCTCTCATCTCACACTCATTAGAATAGCTGTTATCAAAATAGTGTTATCAAAGATATGAAGAAAGTCAAACCATTTACACTGTCGTTGGAAATATAAAATGTTGAAACTTCTGTGGAAAAGAGTATGGAGTTCCTCAAAAAATTAAAAATAGAACTACCATATGATCTAACAATTCTGCTTCTGGGTATGTATTCAAGGAAACTAAAACCAGAATCTCAAAGAGGTATCTGTACTCCCATATTAATTGTAGCATTATTTACATAAAAAAGATATGGAAGCAACATAAATGTTCATGGCAGAAGTATGGATACAGAAAATTTGGAATATATGTACAGTGGAATATTTTTCAGCATTATAAATGCAGGAATTCCTGCCATTTGTGACAACATGGATGAACTTCAAGACATCATGCTAAGTAAAATAAACCAGTAATGGTAAAACAAACACCATATGATGCCACTTCTATGATAACTTTGAAATACTCAAACAAATAGATGGATATAATAGAAAGGTGACTGCCAGAGGGTGGAAGGAGGTGGAAGGAGAAGGAAATAGGGTAATATTACAAAAAGAGTACAACGTTTCACTTATGCAAGATGAATAAATCCTAAAGGTCTACTATGAAGCATAGTGTCTATAGTTAACAATATTGTATTGTATATATAAAGATTACTAAGACTGTGGATCTTAAGTATTCTAATCACACACAAAATAATAATAACAATAAATAAACAGGGTGTAAACAGATGATAGATATGTTTATGGCATCGATTTGGGCCATGGTTTCATAGGTTTACACTTATCTGTGGACTCATCAAGTTGTATAAACTAAATATGTATGGCTGTATGGCTTTTTGGATTTCAATCATACCTCAATGAAAGAGTTTAAAAGTAAAGTATCCACTCAAATAATATGCATAGCCACCAAATATCCAAAAGACTTTGACTACATAGATTATATTATAATATTGTTAATTATATGAATAATAATAAGTTCATAATTTAAAATCATCTACCCTTGTCAAAGAGAAGGTAGAAGTAAAACATAGAATTAGAAACTTTGATGGAGAATGGGACTTCTTGTACTTAACTGGACACAGCTCAATACTTGATTTATTTTCCTGTAGAAAGAGTTTTTTAAAAAGACAAGTGAAATTTTATTAGAAAGACTAAATATAAATTATTACATATGATTTGCCTAAACACACACATACATACACACACACACACACACAGAGAGAGAGAGAGAGAAAAATCCAAGTAGAAAAAGTCCTATTTAGCAATCTGAAAGTATGATTTTAGCAGAAATAATTCAGCAAAGATAGTAACCAAATCCCTTTAAAAGGATTTAAGCAGACATTAAAAGACAGAGAAGCACAACTCACCACTTAGCAATTTTGCATCAAATTGTGTGAGGCAATATGCAGAAAACTGATAAGCAAATGAGTGAAAATAGTAAACAAATAAGAGTACACAGCTTAATACTTTTTTTCTGATAAAACTATCCAAAGTATTCCCAATATGAAATTCCTCAGGTGCCTTCATGGAAGTATGCAGGTAAGCTTGAAAGTGAGAGGTGCTGAATGACCCAATGATAATCTGATTAGTACAAAAATGTGTCAATCATGGAACAATTCACCTGCTTTGGCTGTTATGTTAGTGAATTTTCCTTTAACAAAATAAAATATTGATGCATTTTTAATGTTAACATAAATTAATTTGCTTCTTAATTTGAGTAGAGAAATTCTTAATATGAAGTCACACTGTGAATAAAATATAACATTAAAGAATATAGTGTTAAGTACAATCTTTTATTTGTTTCAAGAATAAAATAATCTATTACTTTCTGAATAGTGTATATACCACCATTCTTTTAAGAGAACCTTCACACAACTTAACTGTATTCAATTCAAGGTGTTTACTGGGATATTCTTTAAAAGTAAAAGTGTTACACTGAACTTAAAATATGTCTTTGAATGTAATGTATCCAAATAAGTATTATATTATACAACATGAGAGGAGATGAAAATATGTGGTAGATTCAGACAATTGACTATTTTATTTGCTAAAAAGATACACATTTTTGATACACTTCATAACATGAATGAATGAATATTCCAAATTTTAGGCTTGGTTAAAAAAGTTGGAACCAGAAGATTCCATATGGTATGCTTCTGAGGTATATGAGTATGGGTTGGTAAGGAAGGGCAGGAGGGAACATGGTTCAAAATTTTTATGGGCCGTTTTGTGAGAAAGAAGGAGTAGCTGGGCTTCTCTTGGATCTATAGCTGCTTCAGTGACCCTACTGGGCTTCCTAGCAGTGGCCTAGCAGAAAAATAAAAAAATATGTACATGTATTCAGGTAACCAGAGATAAGAATTATGAGCCCATTGAAATACCATCGGAAGATGATGGAACAGTGCTGCTGCCCACGGTTGCAGTTCAGTTTCCAGGGGCATGTGGGCTTCCCTACAGGATTCCAGTGTCCCAGGGTATTAGGGGTGTCTGCTGGTAGAAGGAATTCTGCATGCCCCCAATGCTGGCTGGGGAAATTTGGTATATGTTGTCAACTATTCTGTAGATAACTACAGAAAAAGGGATAAGACAGATATTTCATTAGCCATAAAAGTGAAAAGAGCAGTCCCGAAAACATCTGCTTTAACAGTGTGGGTTTCCCATGGAAAACAACTGAACAGGATCTGAAAGAATATTGCAGTACCTTCAGAGAAATTCTTATGGTGTAGGTCAAGAAGGATCTCAGAACTGGCTATTCAAAGGGATTTGGCTTTGTTCATTTTATAAAATATGAAACCCAGGTGAAAGAATGCCACAGCAACATAAGACAGATAGATGATGATGTGGCTGTACGCTTCCTAATTCTAAGCAAACTCTGAATGAGATTTTGAGAAGCAAAAATATGTTTGTTAGGTGTTGTACAGAGAAGATGAATTCTGATAAGCTTCAGCATTTCTTTTGTCATTGCACAGAAGTGATAGATGTCTTCATTCCCAAACCACTCAGGAACTTTGCCTTTCTTACATTGCAGATGATTAGCTTGTGCAGTCTCTTTGTGGAGAGGAGTTGATTATTAAGGGAATCAGCATACATATATCCAATGCAAGTGTAAGCACAATATCAGTAGACAGAAAGAGGTGGAAGATTTGGTGGTAATCCAGGTATCTTTGGGAATCAGAGAGGTTTGGTAACTGTAGTGGGAGTGGAGCAGACCTGAGAAACAACCAAGGTAGAACATGGAGGGTGGAATGAACTACAGGGTCAGGGAGCGGTTTTAATTGAGACTTTAGCTCAAGCATGGATTCTAAGCCTTCTGGCTGAAAAATGCAGACATGGGGGTTATGGTTTGTTGGGATAGAATGGTGGGATTACAAATTTTTCTAAACTCATGGTAAGTATACATAAAATACATGTGTACTAAAAACTTTCAAATTTGGTTTGTCCAATGTGGAGTATATTCAGCAGTATTTTTAACATTTTTCTTTAAAAAAAAAAAGAGGAAGAGCTGGCCGGGCGTGGTGGCTCATGCCTGTAATCCCAGCACTTTGGGAGGCAGAGGCGGGTGGATCACGAGGTCAGGAGATCGAGACCATCCTGGCTAACACGGTGAAACCCTGTCTCTACTAAAAAATACAAAAAATTAGCCAGGTGTGGCAGCAGGCACCTGTAGTCCCAGCTACTCAGGAGGCTGAGGCAGGAGAATGGCGTGAACCCAGGAGGTGGAGCTTGCAGTGAGTTGAGATCAGGACACTGCATTCCAGCCTGGGCGACAGAGCAAGACTCTGTCTCAAAAAAAAAAAAAAAAAAAAAAAGAAGAGCTAATGGGATTTTATAAGTTTTGTTACATGAAGGGTGGAAATATTGAGTGATTGAAAGTGAACTGCTGTTAGCCTGATTTGACAAATCAATAATATACAATTGATATCAAAAGGATTCCTCTGTAATATTTTATCCCTGGACATGTCAATTGTTTGCACATTCAAAATGGAAACTATCGATTAAACTGTATTATTTTCTTCTTGTTTTAATTTAAACCGCATCTTATGAATTTTTGTTCCTTAAGAAAACCTCTTTTGGAGAGATCATGGTGTCATGTGTTTGGTTCTTTTGTTTTTGTTTTTTTAACACTTGTTTCCCTCTGTTATGGTTTGGATGTGTCCTCACCCAAATCTCATCTTGAATTGTAGCTCCCACAATTTCCACATGTTATGGGAGGGATCCAATGGGAGATAATTGAATCATGGGGGCAGTTTCCCCATACTGTTCTCAAAGTAGTGAACAAGTCTCACCAGATGAGATGGTTGTGTAAGGGGAAATCCCTTTTACTTGTTTTCATTCTTTCTTGCTACTGCCAAGTAAGAAGTGCCTTTAGCCTTCTGCCATGATTGTGAGCCCTCCCCAGCCACATGGAACTGTGAGTCTATTAAACTGCTTTTTCTTTATAAAATACTCAGTCTTGGGTATATCTATATCAGCAGCCTGAAAACAGATTAATACAGTAAATTGGTACCAGTAGAGTGGGGTGCTTCTGTGAAGATACCCAAATCTGTTACAGTGACTTTGGAACTGGGTAACAGACAGAGATTGAAACAGTTTGGAGGACTCAGAAGAAGACAAGAAAACAGAAGAAAGTTTGGAATTTCCTAGAGATTTGTTGAATGGCTTTGACCAAAATACTAATAATGAGATGGACAATGAAATCCAGGCTGAGGTGGTCTCAGATGGAGATGAGGAACTTGTCGGGAAGTGGAGTAAAGGTGACTTGCTATTTTTTAGCAAAGAGACTGGTAGCATTTTGCCTCCACCCTAGATATTTGTGAAACTTTGAACTTGAGGGAGATGACTTAGAGTATCTGGCAGAAGAAATTTCTAAGTACCAAAGCATTCAAGAAGTAACTTGGGTTCTGGTAAAAGCATTCAGCTTTAAAAGAGAAACACAGTATAAACATTTGGAAAATTTGCAGCCTGACCATGCAATAGAAAAAAGCACCCATTTTCTAAGGAAAAATTCAAGTCCCCTGAAGAAATTCACATAAGCAACGAGGTGTCAAATGTTAATCAACAAGACAATGGGAAAAATGTCTCCAGGGCATGTCAGAGCTATCTGTGGCAGCCCCTCTCATAATAGCCCAGAGGCCTAGGAGAAAAAAAAAATGGTTTTGTGAGTTGGGCCCAGGACCCCCCTGCTGTGTACAGACTATGGACTTGGTGCCCTGCATCCCAGCCACTCTAGCCATGGCTAAAGGGGGCTAAGGTACAGCTTCAGAGGGTGCAAGTCACAAGCCTTGTCAGCTTCCATGTGGTGTTGAGCCTGTGGGTACACAGAAGCCAAGAATTGGGGTTTGGGAACCTCTGCCTCGATTTCAGAGAATGTATGGGAACACATGGACGTCCAAGCACATGTTTGCTGCAGAGGTGGGGCTCTCATAAGAACCTCTGCTAGGGCAGTGTGGAAAGGAAATGTGGGAGGGAGTCCCACATTGAGTCCCTGCCGGGGCACTGCCTAGTAGAACTGTGAGGAGAGGGCCACCATCCTCCAGACCCCATAATGGTAGATCCAATGACAGCTTGCATTGTGCCCCTGGAAAAGCCACAGGCACTCAATGCCAGCCTGTGAAAGCAGCCTGGAGGGAGGCTGTACCCTGAAAAGCCACAGGGGTAGAGCTGAACAAGACCACGTGAACCCACCTTTTGCATCAGCTTGACCTGAATGTGAGACATGGAGTCAAAGGAGATCATTTTGGAGTTTTAATATTTGACTGCCCTGTTGGATTTTGGGCTTGCATGTGGCCTTTAGCCACTTTGTTTTGGCCCATTTTTCCAATTTGGAGTGGGTGGGTATATTTATCCAAATGCCTGTACCCCACTGTATGTAGGAAGTAACTAACTTGCTTTTGATTTTACAGGCTCATAGGCCAAAGGGACTTGCCTTGTCTTGGATGAGGCTTTGGACTGTGGACTTTTAAGTTAATGCTGAAATTAGTGAAGACTTTGGAGGACTGCTGGGAAAGCATGATTGGTTTTGAAATGTAAGAATTGAGATTTGAGAAAGGCAAGGTGTGGAATGATATGGTTTGACTGTGTCTCCAACCAAATCTCACCTTGAACTGTCACTCCCATAATTCCTACATGTTGTGGGCAGGACCCAGTGGGAGATATTTGAATCACAGGGCAGTTTTTCCCATCGTGTTATGGAGGTAGTGAATATGTCTCACCAGATCTAAAAGTTTTATAAGGGGAAAATTCTTTAGCTTGGTTTCATTCTCTCTTGCTGCCTACCATGTAAGAAGTGTCTTTTACCTTTTGCCATGATTGTGAGGCATCCTCAGCCCTGTGGAACTGTCCATTAAATATCTTTTTATAAATAATCCACACTTGGGTATGTCTTTATCAGCCATATGAAAATGAACTATTACACCCTTATATACAAAAGTTCAATATGAAGCCTTCATTTAATCTCTGCAGTTAATCTCATTTCAAATTTTTCTGGAGGAAGTACTTCATTGAAGGTAGTACTATACATTTTCTGCCATAGGTATACTTCTGTTTACACACTTTCTCATTCAATAATTTGTCATCGTGCATCACAGGCTGCATCTCTGACAGTGGGTGTCCCATTTTTATCCATTACTGTTTATTTCATGGAGTTGTATCAATGCTATGGATGCAAGGCTCTGACATGGAAGCAGAAAGCTTTTTGAAGTTTTGCAACTTTGTGTGTGATTGATGGTGGTGCCAAGGCATGAAAAGCTAGTATGAGCAAGAAAAGGAGAGCACATGCAAAGACTTAGTGGAGCATAATGGATACTTTTTAACTTGGCAAGATATGTATCTCTAACTTGTGGCTTTATTGAGAGAGTGTGCAGAAAGCAATGATAGCAAATAATATATGAATATGTTTTGTGTTCAAAGGACATCCACATCTGTTGGAAAACTAAGTGAAACTTAAACTTAAAGTGACTTTTGTTCTTATATAAACCACATTAGTTGAATGTGATAAGTGAAACCATACGTGTATTCCCCCTACCCCTTTGTCAAGTTCTGTGAATGCTATATGGTGTGTGTTCCTTTCTATTACTGATATGTAATTTTGTTAATGCGAACTGAAGCTGTTGGGAGAACACTGAGAACATGGACTGAGTTTGTGTGCTTTGCAGGAGTACTTGGAAGTGAGTGAGGTCAGGCATCTCAAAAAAGGGTTGAAGTTCTAATGTCTGTTAACTACCCATAATATTGGTGCTTGCTGCAGTTCTGTGTCCCGTGCTTGGATGCTTTTTATAAGAATTGTCAATGTTGAAAATGCTTAAATAAAACTGATTTAAATAAGAAATAAAATATTTATGGATACATAATAGTTCTACATTTTTGGGGGTACATGTGATATTTTGATACAATCATGTGTAATAATTAAATTAGGGTAATTGGGATATCCACCACCTCAAATATTTATCATTTATTTGTGTTGGGAACATTCCCATTTTGCTTCTCTAGTTCTTTTGATATATACAATAAATTGTTGTTAACTGTGGATATCCTATTGTCTTATAAAACACTAGATATTGTTCTTTTTATTTCACTGTATATTTCTTAGTCGTTAACTAACTCCTCTTTATACCGTTTTCCCACTACCCTTCCTGGCTTCTGGTAACCATCGTTCTACTTCCTACCTCCATAAGGTTAATCGTTTTAGCTCCCATATATGAGTGAAAATATGTGGTATTGGTCTCTGTGTGTGCCTGCATGATTTTACTGAACATAATATCTTCCAGTTCCATCCATGTGGCTGCAAATGACAGGATTTCCTTCTTTTTAGCTGAATAATATTTCATTGTGCATATGAACTACATTTTCTTTATCCATTCATCCACTGATGGACACTTTGTTTTATTCCATATCGTGTCTATTGTGAATAGTGCTGCAATAAACATTGGAGTGGAGATATTTATTTTATATGCAGAGGTAACATTTTATATTGTTATGAACTGAATTTTATTGAGTGTGGGTTACACAGACAAATGAGCATTTCAAACTTCATCTAAGAGCACACTGAAAATTTGTGCATTACACTTAATATATATAAGTGCTAATAAGAAATAAAGTGCACCCAACTAGAGTTGAACCTTGAACAACATGGGTATTAGGGTTGCTGAACTTATGTAGTCAAAAACCCACACATAACTTTTGATTTCCCAAAAGCTTAACTGCTGATAGTCTACTGATCACTGGAAGCCTTATTGAAAACAATAAAGTCAATTAACACAGATTTTGTATTTTATATGTAATATGCATTAACTGTATTCTTACAATTAAGTAAGCTGTAGAAATGTTGCTATAAAAATAAAAAAAGAAAATCATAAAAAGGAAAAAAATATATTTACTGTTTATCAAGTTGAAGCAGATCACCATAAAGGCCTTCATCCTCATCATCTTCACACTGAGTAGGCCGAGGAGGAAGAGTAGAAGGTTTGGTCTTGTCTCAGATGTGGCAAAGGCAGAAGGAAATCCATGCCTAAGTTGTCCTGTACATTTCAAACCCATGTTGCTCAAGAAAAAAGTATACATGTAAAGGAATGCTAAGTCATAAGCAAATACCTAAATGTAAAATGACTACAATCAAATATTACTCTAAGTTTGATACTCTCTGCAGTATTGTTTAGCAATCATAAAATTGCTGCATAGTGTGAGTTTGAGCAAATGAGTAATATTATTGAAGATAATAATATGTGGATTTCTCACCACTGGGAAGGGGAGGTGCAAATTGTTTTATAAAGGAGAAAAATCAGAACAAACTCTGAGATGTTGGTTTGGAATTATGAGAATTCCTGGCTTTAAACATAGATCCTTAAGTGTATGTATAACCTGCAAATAATTATATAAATGTATATGTGCATTTATAAACATATAATGCAAACCTACTTGATAGATAAACAGAGAAATTGAGAGATAGATAGTTTATAGATGATCTACACATAATCTGTAAATACTTTGCTGATAAAATGTAGAAGCAATAGTGTACAAGTAGCAATGAGCATCTTAGCATCATTGACTTATAAATATCATTCTAAAGTATGTAGTATCTGGCTCCTTAAAGATTTGAATGATTCCAGAACTGAGGCATAAAAGCATCTTACGAGTTAACAACAACTTGCTATTCCAGAAACTAAAAAGGAGGGCAAGTGAGGTAATGCACCTTTTCATTAACTAGACTTAACTATTCTGTAATGCATATATATTACATTATGTTGTACATAATAAATACATGCAATTTTATCCTCTGATTGAAAAAAATAAAATAAAAAATCAGGGAGCCAGCTTGAAGAGGCTTCCACTGGTCAGATATGGGACAAGTTAAGCCTTAAAATAGTGATAGTATTGGCTTATACTTTTTAATATTTTCTCTGGCCAGGGGATATGCAGTATTTCTTGCAATAGCTCCTACCTGTGCCAGTAATCAATATGACTGAATTATCAGCATCGAAAAGGAGGTGAAACACTTTCTTTTAACTTTTTTTGGGGGGGGATTAACATAGAAGAGCTCTGGTTCTTAATAGTCATTAACATACATGTTTAGTTGCTTTAACATTCCATATCACTGCAACCAAGTAATATACATATTTAAACTTTAAATCAACACTCACAATTTTAATTACATTATACAATTGTCTAGTGAGTTTTAAAAAAGAATTTTACTACAAAAGAAAAAAAAAAAGAATGAAAAGCCATTCCCGAAGTCATTTTTTCAAGCAATCTTGGTAAAATGATAGAGAGTGTGTAATTAGAAGTCCTGGATTTGGGATTTGAGTCTGATACTTTAAAGAGCTCTGTGACATTGGAGAAATCATTTAATATCTAAAATTTATTATACCTCAAAATGTGGGCAATACAAATGGCAATCACGTCTATTATAACTCCATCCCAGAGTTTTTGTGAAAGTTGTTAGGAAGCTTTGCTTAGAACTGTGTGACCATGTATTACTTTAGCTCTCCTTCAAGGCTCCGGTAAAATCTCTCTGTCACCAATAGAATCTCACACTTATTCCAAAGTCTTCAATAAAATGCATAATTAGATATTAAATCACAAGAAAAATTCTTTGCTTTATTACAAACTCAAAGGAGCCATTGTAAAAGAAAACAAAAGCCCAAAGAAAAGTATTAATTAGTGGAGTCATGAGCTAAGTATTTAGCTCCTCAGTTTTTTTCTATTTATATTTTTGTGAGTGTATTACAAATTATTCATGCAAGAGTAATTGAATGGAAAAGAAAAATGTCCAAATATTTGTAGGATAGTTTTATACAGGAGCCCTAACGTGTGTTTATTACTCAGTATTTAAATGTTAAAAGCCAGTCACATTATTTCATTAAAAAGACACATAAACTCAAACCTACACCCATATCCCATTGGTGATTCATGTTTTATACCCAAATAAAACATGCTGTGATATACGCACTTGTCAGTGAAACAATAAAGTACATTTTGTCATAATTCCCAGTGAAAAAACTATTTTTGAAATAGTTTCCATGCTGAAATGATAATATAACATCCTAATGTTATATTTTAGCAGATTTAAAATGAATACTCGGTACTCTCTCCATAGGATAATATAAATATAAATAAATGCAAATATAAATGGCTTATTCTAGTTCCACAGGTTTACAATGATTCCCAAGTGTCTCTTAAGATCATAACAATGTTATAGCCTAAAATCAGAACTTAATTTAAGCTTAGAATTACTGTATTTAAAAAATAGATATGTAAAACAGTACAAAGTTTTTCTATTTAGATTTGTAAAAATTGTGGATTTATAAGCATATATAATTCAGTTTATTTTTTTCTCTTTAGCATGAGTTTTATTATCAAAAAATTTGATTAAACAAAATTATTTCAAATTGTTTCATTCTGTCAGCAGTGGATATACTATAGCTCTTAAATCATTTATTCACAATTTGACAATTTAAAAAGTTCTGAAATTTTGAAGTTTTTATTTTAAAAGTTTGCATAAACTCATTTGGTGCTAAAAATTAAAATTTATTGACCTAAGCTATATGTAGTCTTTAAAAAAAAGTCAAGCTCTTTGTATATTCACTAATTTGTTTCAGAAATATGAAAGCATTTGCTTATACAGTACTGCTCTCTGGAAGTATTTATGTAATCTATACTGTATTACTTTTTCCAACTCTAAAATATTCTGAATTTTTAAATACTTCATGCCCCAAGCTTTCTAAATAAGAAACTGTTAATTTTGATAATTTTTGCTTTCAGTTCAGAGTAATATTGCCATGCTAGGTTAGCGTGATAAGAAATAATTTAGGTAGAAATAAGATATCCCTGCAGTTCAGAACGTTTATAAATATGATCTAGGTAAGTAACCTGATTTAAGAACAGTTAAAAGTCTATGTTATTTGATAGCGCCATCAAATTTAATTTCTTAGTTTTCTTTTTGCCCACTGTTTCCTTTTTATTCTTATTCATGTGGTCTTTCCATCTTTTGCACCTAATAATTTTCTTATTGTGTTTTAGACATCATTTACTTTTAAGCCTAATTGGAGGCATTGAATTATATTAGCTTTCTCTCGAGAGGCTTTATGCCTGCATCTACAAAGCCTCAAAGGGATTTAGGGAGTAGGTTCCTTCTTAGTCCTAGGGTGTTGCCCTTCAAGCTTTTCAACTCAAAGTATGAACAGGTTTTCTAGATATACCTCATAATGTTGAAAAACACTGAACTCTAGTTTTTACCAATTATCAATGAGACACTGTTAAGTGTGTCATTTGGCTTCTTGGCTATGTTATAGAGAATTGAAAAACACCTCTAGTTGGCTCCATCTCTTACCCCTTAAAAGTCCTCAGTGTATTTCACCTAGCTTCCCCAGCCACCTCTGTCAAGACTGGATCCTTTGCCCACAACTGGGTATTGCATTTAGTCACCTACTTTAGCCACAGCTGGTTTTTACCTATGTAAATCTCCTACTCGCCTGAAGCCTGAACTGTTCAAAACAGTGGGAAAAAATATATACTGAAGAAAAAGCTAAATAAAATGTAACAAGTGCAAATGATTGAGGAATAAGATATGTTTCATAAGACTTCCTCCATTCCAACCCCACAGAAAACAGTGAACCTGCTCACATACCAAGCACATAGCTACCACAAGCAGCATTTGAGAAAACCATCATACAAAGACTGTATAATCAAAGAACTCATACAGAGTTTTCACCTTTGAAAACACCCAGAGCCAAATTAGGTTACAATAAACTATAAACATTAAAGTTATATCCTCAAAGGGAAAATAAAATAAATTTTAAATAAATTAAATAAAAAATAAATTTTGAAATAATTAAGAAAAATAGTCTAACAAAATGATAGAAAACCTGACAAATATTTCTAACAGTATTTGAAAAACAGGGTTCTCTAACACCCTCAAAAATCACACTAGCTCTCTGGCAATGAATCCAAATCAAGACGAACACTTGGAAATACAAGATAAAGAAGTTACAAGATTCACTATTAGGTTACCCAAGGAGATACAAAAAAAAAAAAAAAGGTAAAAACCAACATAAATAAATTTAAAAAACAATTCAGGATATGCATGAAAATTTTTCTAAAGAGATAGATATTTTAAAGAAAACCAATCAGAACTTCTGGAAATAAAAGACACATTTAAAGAATTACCAAATGCAGAGGGAAGTTTTAACTATAGACTAGACTAAGTAGAAGAAAAGAGCTCAAACACAAGGCTTTTGAATTGACTCAATAAGACAAAAATAAAGAAAAATAATTAAAAGAAAGTAGCAAAGTCATAAAGCCTTCAATACTTTAATTAAATCGCCCAAACCTCAGAATCTCTACTGTTCCTGAGGGAGAAGAAAGAGCAAAAAGTTGGAAAATTTATTTAAGGGAAAAATTATAGAAAACTTTTCTGGCCTTGCAAAAAGGACATCACCAAGGTTGAGATCATGCCACTGCACTCTAGCCTAGCCTAGGAAATAGAATGAGACCTTGTCTCAAAAATAAAATCACAAAAAGGACGTCACCAAAGCATATATTAACTAGGCTATCTGAAGTCAACCTGAAGAAAAAATTCTAAGAGCAGTAAAACTAAAGCATCAGGTAACTTATAAGGGAAATCCTATCAGACTAACAGCAAACTTCTTAGGAGAAACTTTTCAAGACAGTAGGGATTGGGGTCCTATTATTAGCCTCCTTCAACAGAATAACTGTAAGCCAAAAATTTTCTAGAAAAACTAAGTTTCCTAAGTGAAGAGGAAATAAAGTCTTTCAGACAAGCAAATGCTGAGGGAATTTGTCACTGTCAGACCAAACTTAACAACAAATGCTAAAATAAATTCTAAATCTTGAAACAAAAGGTCAATATGCAACAAAATAAAACCTCTTGATAGCATAAAATGCACAGGATCTATGAAACACTAGCATAATAAAAAAAAAACAAAGTAACTCTCTACCTATCAACATGATGACTGAAACAGTACTTCACATCTCAATATTAAATTGAATGTAAATGGTCTAAATGCTCCACTTAAAAGCTACAGATTGGCAGAGTAGATTTTTCAAAATTACAGCCAAGTATCTTCTGTCTTCAAGAGACTCACCTAACACATAAAGATTCTTATACCCTCAAAATAAAGGAGTAGAAAAAAGATATTCCATGCAAATGGAAACCAAAAATGAGCAGAAGTAGCTATTCATATATTAGATAAAATATACTTTAATGCCACAAGAGTAAAAGAAAAAAAAAATCAAAGAAGGTCATTATATAATGATAAAAAAAATCTTCCCAATAAGAAAATAATATTACCATCTTAAATATACATGCATCTAACTCTGGAGCTCCTAGAATCATAAGACAATTATGACTACACCCAAGAAAAGAAACAGCAATACAAAAATAGTGGGCGACTTCAACACTCTGCTGACATCATCTGCATTGCAGAAGAGGAAGTCAAACATTCTCTGTTTGCCAATGATGTAAACATATACTTAGAGAAACCTAAAGACTCATCCAAAAGACTCCTAGATTTGATAAATGATTAAAGTCAAGTCTCAGGTGACAAAATCAATGTACCCAAATCAGCAGCACTACAATATACCAACAATGATCAAGCTGAGAATCAAATTAAGAACTAAATTCCTTTTGAAATAGCTGCAAAAAATAAAATAAGTAAAATAAAATAAGTAAAATAAAATACCTGGGAATATACTTAACTTATCATTTTACATTACTGGTTGATTTTATAAGTATAACTGTAGATATTGGTAAGATTAAATTTGAGTCCAATTTACCAATTGCTTACATTAAGAGTAGCTTCATTTTTATTTTCTTTTAAATGTGATAAAACATAGAAGTCCAATAAAAAGAAAAATTTAAATACATTATGTAGGAAATAAAAGTCTATTTTCTTCACACACTGGCCTGTAAAACCATTTACAGTACTGCTGGAGATCAATTTCCTATGCATTCAAGTTTTTCCTATGCATATACAGTATTAGATTGTTAGATAGATAAAGGCAGATGTGAACAGATATTTATAATATATATTTAAAATATGTAATTATATATACATTTAATAGTATATATATTTAAAATATATAGATTATATATATATATTTGGATCTATATAAATATATAGTCCTTGGTATGTTTTAATGGGATTAAATGATACTCAATCTTCTATAATTTGAATTTATTCTCAGACAAAGCATTATATTATTTGAAAAAATGATAATGCTGTTTCTTTTATTTGTATGTTAACAGCCACACTTTTATGGAAAAAGTAATTAAGGGAGCAGATGCCTGTTTAATTTGTTGGGACATTTTCTGGGTCCAGGGAAACAATGATGCATTTGGTAGCCCATGTTTCAAAGGTTACACTGTGTTAGGGATCAAACTATACTATACTGGGGGGACAGAGGACAATTTTTGTTTCATGGATTGATGATCTTGAGAAATATTTTTGTGGCACAATCATTTACACTCTCATGAAGTGCACTAAGTAGTAGCAATAATTGTTCTCCTTCTAGTGGCTTCTTGATTAATATACACTGATAAATGGAAAGCAGTTCATGAGATAAATGGATATAATGCCTGTAGTAACTGTAACTGAGAGACTATGGACAAACACAATATAAACCACTGAGGAGTATCTACAGGGAAATAAGTGGATAGAAATCCTAAATACTTAGGTAGAGTAAAAGAACCCAGGTACTTAATGATGTTGAAGTAATACCACTTGATTTTTGTCCATAAATATAAACTCAGGAACCAAGCATTCAGTTTATTAAAATGATACGTGTGTGTATGTGCAATTGTATTAGTTTTCAAAAAGTTTCCCTCAATATAATACTCAATTAAGAGTGGCTTCATCTAGATAGGCTTATTTTGTGTCTTGAACAAGTATTCTGAATATAGGAAATAATTGGCAGTGTTTCCATTGCTCAACATTGTAGAGTTACTGGGAAGTTACTTCTGCAATTCTGTTCACATTTCCTATAGAGTGCTTGAACTTATCTTTAAGCGTAACAAAGTGCTTGGGAACAAGGCAAAAAATGGACCCTACTTTATGTCATAGTAAGTTAGCTTTCCCCCAAACCCCATCAAATTTACGCTTACATCTCATTGGAAACAGCTGGTCAAATGACCATACTTACATTGCAATGGAGGTTGGGAAAGTCACCACATGACCATGGGAAAAAGAAATACCTCATTTGTGCAGCAATATCAAATTCATTACTAACAGCCGCATAGAAAATCTTTAAGCATGAAAGAAGGGAATAGGAAATGCCTGTTGAATAGGCAATAACTGCTACCTTACAAAAAAGACTCCTTTAAATCACTAGAATCTAAGGGAGGATTCCTTCCATTAAATGAGTTACATAAGTCATAAAAAGTTCAAATTCTAAGCCACTTCTGCCACTTCTTTACATTATACACTAGAATTTTTCATCTTTTACTTAAAATCAAAAACAAAAACAAATTAGGGCCAGCAGCAGTGGATCCCACCTGTAATCTCAGTACTTTGGATGGCTGAGACGAGCAAATTGCTTGAGCACAGGCATTCAAAATCAGCTTGGGCAACACAGTAAAATCTCATTTCCACAAAAAATACAAAAATTAGCCAGGCCTGGTAGCACACGCTTGTAGTCCCAGCTACTTGGGAGGCTAAGGTGGAAGAATTGTTTGATCCCGGGAGGTGGAGACTGCAGTGGACCGTGATCCAGCCACGGCACTGTAGTGACACAGTGAGTAGTAACATCTAAATAAAAATTAGATGTTACTACTAACAGTAAAGATTTGTAAAGTTACCCATATTTACTAATATTTAGTTGATCATTTTAGTTCGAATCTCTTATTGTTTTTCAATTTGTTTGTTTATGTATGTGAAGTTCTGTTAGTAGAAACTCCATTGATTTTGTTTGAGAAAAAATAAAATTTTGCTTCCATGCTTAACAGAATTTTTTCTAAATAAGAAATGCTAAGTTGATGGTAATATTCTCTCAGTCTTTGAATGTGCTTTCATTGTCTTCAAGCTTCCTTGTTGTTATTAAGAACTTAATTATCAGTCTGATAACAACTTATCTATTGAAACTCAATTATCTTCTCTGACTGACTTTTTTTCTTTGTTTTTCCTATTCAGAAGTTTCCATATGCATAGAGGTATGGATTTATTTATATTATTGCTTCTTAAGATTCACTAGGCTTTCTGAATCTGAGAATTTTGAAAATATTCATCATAATCACAACTGCTGCTTCTTTACGTTTCTTCATTATCTCCTTATGAAAATGTGATTATGTGTGTGTTAGATCATCTCATTCTCTCCTCAATATCCCTTAACTTCTCTTTTATATATTTTTCCTCCTATCCATTCTAAAGTATCTGTAATACATTACAATCCTTCTTTTCATTTAGTAACTCTCTTTTAATATTTTGAATCTATGTTTTATGACGTTTGTTTCATTTATAATTTACTTTATCGGCCGGGCACGGTGGCTCACGCCTGTAATCCCAGCACTTTGGGAGGCCGAGGCGGGCGGATCACAAGGTCAGGAGATCGAGACTACGGTGAAACCCCGTCTCTACTAAAAATACAAAAAATTAGCCGGGCGCGGTTGTGGGCGCCTGTAGTCCCAGCTACTCGGGAGGCTGAGGCAGGAGAATGGCGTGAACCCGGGAGGCGGAGCTTGCAGTGAGCCGAGATCGCGCCACTGCACTCCAGCCTGGGCGACAGAGCCAGACTCCGTCTCAAAAAAAAAAAAAAAAAAAAAAAAAAATTACTTTATCATTTTTAATCTGCATAAAATTTGTTGTACTTTTTCATATCTGGTTAATTCATTTTGATGATATCTTGTTGTTTAATAACATTGCGATGTATTACATATACTTAATATTCTGTGGCAGATAATTCTAGTGACCATAGTCTTAGCAGGTACAATTCTAAATTAGTAGCTCTTCCAAGCTATCATTTATAGTTCCTTGTTTTCTCATGAATTATTGACTTTTTAATCATGAGCTCATATTACTTGCAGTTTTAATAATACATGTTTTTTGAGACCTGATTATAAACTATATTATTGTAGACAGGATTTGTTTTTTCTTCTCATAAGTGCTTGATAGAAACAAACAAAAAATGACCACTTTAGTCATCAACTTGTTTATTTCAGAACTACAGGATATTATGCTTTCTAGTTCCAAATCCTTATAAAAGTGGACTTTTCTTAGAAACTGTAAGGAGATACTTTAATTTTTTTTCACCTTCACAGTGTGAGACAAGTATCTCTCTAATCAAAGCAAGGGATTTTGTGTATTTGTTATTTATTTGGTGCTGGATTTGATGGTAGAAGGTGAACTATGGTTTAGGAATCTCTGAACTGAATTCACCCTTATATTGGCCATAGGCATTGTCTTCTTCTCCTGTGTAGAGCTCATCTTAATGAGAATAATGCTCTAGAATATCACCAGAAATCAGGTGATAAGATGCCCTTAGAACAATGACCAGTTCTTTAACAAATTCATTTCTCCTCACTTATGTTTTTATTGTACTTTTGCCCTCTCATTTCTTCCTTATTTTAGACCTAGTAATACATTCAAAAATATGACTTCTTGTATTTCATCCAATTTGTTCTCAGAACTTTTGAATCACATCAATTAAAACTCAGTTTAAAATTATAAATACGGACTGCCTAGGTTTGAATCTTAGCTCAGCCTTTTGCCAGCTATCAGACCCTGAACAAATTCCATAAATACGTGATCCTCAGTTTCTTCATCTGTAATTTGATGGGGGAGTGGCAAATAATAATATCTGCATAATGATTTGACTGTGAAAGATGCATTAGCTAACTTACTTAAAATACTTAGGACTATTCAATACTGCAGGAATACCTGAAAATATTGTAGAAAGAAAAAGGTCCTGTTATTTTTTTTCAATAAAATAAAATAACCAGATTTTAGAATCAAAATTAGAAAATGTACTAATTGAATAAGTGTAAGGTTTTTAAGAAATATAAACAATTCCCTACGGATTAACATAAGGATGATTTTAAATTGATCCATTATGTAGAATCACTGATTTCAGAGAAACACAACCTATTTCAACTGGTAAGTTAGTGGAGAGTTGGAGAGTTACCATATTGCAAAACATCGTAATTCTGCCCTTTCATCATAATGTGAGGAAACCAGATTTTTAACTTTAAAGACATAGAATGAAGCTTTCCACTGTTAAAGAGTTATTAAGATGCTTATGACCTTTAAATGTTGGAATTAGAACTCTTGTGTTTTTTTCCCCTCAAAGTAATTAAGCAGTTTCTGTATTTTATGAAACATGAAAAAGCCTCAACTTATACAGTACATTATATTTCCAAAAGAACACTTTTCTAATGAAGAAAATATATTTTGAGAATTTAATGTCCAGGTTTGGAAATCATTAGCTCTTCTGGAAAGTTGTAACATGAAATAAATGTATTAATGTATTAGTGTGGTGTTAGGGGATCAATAGATTTATCTGATTGATTTGAGATTTCAAATAAAAGTCATAGTTAAGATGATTTTAAGGGAAAAATAATATAAAACACAAACTTTTAAAACATCAGTTCAAACAAACAAAAGAAAGAGAAAAAGTGTTTAAAGCATTCTATGTGGTAACCACTTGTGACTTTTTATTATTTAACAACTATCCATCATGTTGAAATTAAAAAATTCTTAAGTGTAAGAAAACTTGTCATCTAGAAGTAAAAATAAAAAATAATCTTTTATTTCATGTAAGTCATTAGGACGACTCAATCACTAGGTTTGGTATGATAGTTGTTCATTAAATATTTATTAATAAATCCATGAATGAATTATTACAGTGAACTGAAGAGGTGACTTTTCTGAACATTACCACTTTCATAAAATTTATGATATTCCAAAATTTTACTCCATTAATTTCACTATGAATAGTTCTCTATTCTTGCATTTTACAAAATAAGATATATGCGACTTCATATTATTTGGCTATAATTTTCCAATTAACCTTTCTTTATTGATTCTTTTAATCTTAAATGATTTATGTCAGTTTCCGAAATACATGAATTTCAAAATTGTAATGCTTGAAGCTACCCTTCTTTTTTTTAAAATCCTCTCTTTTCTTCATAGAGCTGTGCATAAACTATATTGCTAAAATCCATTGCATATAGTATTCATTTTTTTTTTTTTTTTTTTTTTTTTTTTTTTTTTTTTGAGACGGAGTCTCGCTCTGTCGCCCAGGCTGGAGTGCAGTGGCCGGGTCTCAGCTCACTGCAAGCTCCGCCTCCCGGGTTCACGCCATTCTCCTGCCTCAGCCTCCGGAGTAGCTGGGACTACAGGCGCCCGCCACCTCGCCCGGCTAGTTTTTTGTATTTTTAGTAGAGACGGGGTTTCACCGGGTTAGCCAGGATGGTCTCGATCTCCTGACCTTGTGATCCGCCCGTCTCGGCCTCCCAAAGTGCTGGGATTACAGGCTTGAGCCACCGCGCCCGGCCGTATTCATTTTTTTAAAATATGTCATGAATAATTATATGTTCCTCTTTACAATTTCTTCTTCTTCAATGATACCATTGAATTATTGACCAGATATTTTAAACTCCAAAGAAATATTCTATTTTCATTTATTCAACTACTTTTCAGAAGCATCTATCTCAGCAACTTTATCAGATATGCCATAATAAGATCTGTCCTCTATTACCTATGCAATTACCTATGCTTCCATTTTTCCAAAGAAGTTTCGTAGTGAAAATTATTCTCTTTTATGCAATTAGGGCAACAAGTTGCAACAGATGCATTCACATGTAATGAAAAACAAGACCCCAGTTTGGCATTGCTAGTCAAGCGTTTCCACTTATAGGAGATGTCACTTTTTGCACTCAACAAGCTATCCTGCTAAATTAATCTTTGGTTGGCATTTATGTCTACTTGAAACTAGCTTGCCACTTCCTCAGTATGGCATCACGACAACCTAACAGATGGGCCAAAGGACGTGCATGCCAGATGATCTGAATGACAACCAGGTTTAAATATTATGGGATATATTTCTTTATTCAAATACTGTAATAATGATCTACACCAAATATCTATATATTAAAAAATGAGAAACTGAGTACTATTTCAGCTTTATATGTATAGATATTTTTAAAGTATATGTCAAATTTAAAGATAAGTTGCAGCCATAATTACACCTATATGTACACCTGTTCAGATACCAGTTAAATGAAATTAAGGCCAAGCTCAGAATCCTAAGTCCTTAGAATTACAAAGAATATTAAAGGCACGTTCCCTTAGGTGAAGCATTGAAATGCCCAGAGTCACCTACCTGGTTTATTAATCAATGTTCTTCCCAAATATCTTATCTCAATACAGATTAAATTCTGTCCTACTCCTTGGACACTGGGCATCTTCTGGCTCCTGATTTACTGACCTCTAGATAATTCACTTTTCCTTACTTCTTACTACATATCTCTTTCATATTTCTGTCTCCTCATCTAGCTTTTAACCCTTGTGATTACCACAATCTCCAAGAATCCCGATTTTTCATGATCAGTCTGTTTGCACTTATTTTAATTTACTGCTATTATTTGATTTTTTAATTGCTTTTTGGCATGTTAACTTCCCCTTTGAATTCATACTGTTAGCTACTGCATCCAGTGTTTAACTGGCTTTTATTACTAGTACTTTGTGTGTCTTTATCTCACTTTAGTTTTTTCTTTTTAATTTTTTAGCCTATTCTTATTCTTGTGAAGAAATATCAGATTTTTTGTGTTTCCCATTCTTAGTGACAGCATTAAGAAAATTGTTTATAATATGTAAACAGATTAGTGCTTCAAGGTTATATTGTTAAATCTGAGTATGCTTCCAAAATCATCATATTTGCTCCTGAGAGGTAGAAAGATTTAAATGTTTTATGATTTGGCTAGGTTTACCCAATACAGGTTAAAATATGAATCTAAGGCAATTAAATAATTTGGAATCCAAAGCGTTTCCAATAAAACATAATTTTGCATAATCTTATATATAATATAAATGTTTTATTGTCCTGATTCTTCTCAACATTAAACTTGGATTTCCACTATATATTCGTAACATTTTATAATTTAATTGTAAAGGAATTTACATTCTAATTTTGCACTTTACTTTTAAGATGGTAAGGTTGCATGTCATTTTATAGGTTATATAAATAATCTCAAAGAGCTTAAATGTTTCCTATGGGTTCACACAAGGAGCATCTTAAGAAAGCCTATTGTCCATTCTTCTTCACATTTTCTGTAAATTCTTTCCAGTATACTTATATATACAGCTCATATTTAAATAAATATTTTCATAGGTATTAGTCAACTTCTATTAACCATATTAAATTCTCAAATTGCCCAATTGTCTGGCAACTAATAATGGCTTGATGATAAATTGCAACATTTTTCTTTAAGCATCATTTAAAATAATGTTTAATTGATAAAATTAAATAATTACATTTGCATCAATTTAAAGCATAGTTGACATTTGGAGAGAGAATGATTAATAAAATTAGTCAAATGTAGTCTGTTTTGTTGGGCTCTCTTGACTCTATATCCAGGATTAATTATTTTTGTAAAGCATTGGAATCTTTAGTACTTCAACATTTTCCTCTTAACTATAGATATTTTTATAATTGCTTATTGCATGACATTTTACCTAACTGAACTTTGTAATAACTAAGTTCTAGAGCTACAGTGTTATTTGAAGTTCATGCTTAACCAAGAGAGGGAAGCATAACCTACAAGAAGCAAGCTACACACCTGCGCCAGCCCAATTCTATGGCAATACCTTAGTGCTAATCGGGTTACTGCATTCCACCAACTGAACCTCACTCCTGTAGTCTCAGGATTTCTGCTATTACTACTCTAGAGATGATCAGAATTTGAAGTGGGTGCTCATTTACATTAACAAAACATAATGAGAATGATAAAAATGCTAATAATGGCAATGAATTTATATGCCGTTAAATACAATGAACAAGTGAATTGAATATGCATTTATCCATTTGCTTATTTTCTGCTTGTGGACGAATCCACATAAGAAGGCAAATTTTAATTGTAAGATTTCTTAGCAAACTTGGAAGGAGAGCAATGGCTATAATATAATGTTAACACGTACTGTCATCTATGTCAACTACTAGTTAGTATAGGGTTGCTAAAAGGGCCACACATTCATATTTGGAACATCCTCCACTCTAGTCAGAGCTTTAAGTAATACTGCTTTATGACTGGGCGCGGTGGTTCCCAAAGTGCTGTAATTCCAGCACTTTGGGAGGCTGAGGCGGGCGGATCACGAGGTCAAGAGATCGAGACCATCCTGGCTAACACAGTGGAACTCCGTCTCTACTAAAAATACAACAAATTAGCCGGACGTGGTCGAACGCGCCTGTAGTCCCAGCTACTCTGGAGGCTGAGGCAGGAGAATGGCGGTGAACCCGGGAGGCGGAGCTTGCAGTGAGCAGAGATCGCGCCACCGTTGCACTCCAGCCTGGGTGACAGAGCAAGACTCCGTCTCAAAAAAAAAAAAAAAAGAAAGAAAAAAAGAAAAGAAAAGAAAAGAAAAAGAAATACTGCTTTATTTATGTTTATGTATCTATCTATTTATTTATTTTCCAACCTCCCCTTATCTGTACCAGCACTGGCTCTGATGGACTCATTCTTTCTTTTAGCTATTAATAATTTTCTTTAGACTACCGTCAACACTTAGACGTGTTCCTTATTCTGTAAGAGTACATATTTTATTGCTTATCTCTCAGAGGGAAAAATCATTGCCCTTTCAGCTGTTTGGCATGGTAACCTTTATTGATGATAATAATTCTCTAGCAATGTGAAAAAATAAATATTTTCTTAAATGTGTACAACTTACACACCTGGGCCATCGGAGGCGGAACTTCCAGCCTAAACTTTTAGTTCAAAATTTTCTCATATTTTCTAAAGTTCAATACAATGAATCATCAAAGCCTTTTAACTTTCCTCAAGTCCATGCTCTCTGACTAGGTCACTGTAGGAGGCTAAAAGCCTTGCTAAAACCCTGCAGTTATTTAAAAAAAAAAACAAAAAACAAAACAAAAAAAACATTAAATTTTGTACATGTGTTTATACTTCTTGCTTTTCCTATAAGTTTGAGCTTTACATTAGTCCCTTGAGACAGACATATCCCACTAATTCACCACGTTTATCATAAATTCATCTTGTATTGCCTATTCTTACTGTATGAGGCCCCTTCCGCCTTCTTGTGCCTGTGGTTTTGTTTTCTGAGCAATTTCTAAAAACCAGGTACTGGCTTTTAGATATCAAATTCTAATATCTATGGACTAAAGTGCAACATGTTTTTAATTAATATCACCATCTTTGATCACCTTTTATCTTCTTTGGTAAAGAAAAAGCCTTCTTTGTCTTATTGTACTGATGATTTGGGTTCTCTTACATAAGGGAAGCATTTTTGCATACCATTGGATTTGGGCCTCATCTATCTCATGAATGCTTTAGAGGCCTTAGAATATCTTCAATTCCAAGAAAAATTTCTATGTACTTGTCAGCCATCATCTCTTCTCTACCAGTTGAACAGGCTATACGTAGGAATAATGTCAATGCATTCATTTCTTTGACATTGACTATTGCCTAACGTTTCTCTATAAACTGAAAAAAGTGACAGCACTTGTGAAACCCATATATGTGGTTGGCATTTGTCCCCTTCTTCATTCTTGCAAAGGAGCATAAGGAAATCTAGATGAAAGGTTAATATGCTCCACATGGATCCATGTTATGTGACTAACTCCTAACCAGTAGAGAAAAAGAAAGTGATCAGAGTTTTAGTATAACACCCCACACCACACTGTATTTTCTACAATAAGAATGATAGCATCTGTCTGCAACCATCTCACTTAGTGGCTACCAAGAAAACAATAAGTGGAAGAAACATGTAATGGCCTTTGAAATTGTTAAAAGGAGAAAAACTCGAGTGTCATTCCAGGCAGAAGTTTAATTTACATGTCATGCAACAATAGTGGTATCATTTTTTGTTTTCTTAATTTGTGACTTTCTATATACATTCTTAGATTTTTGCCAGTGAACTATCTTGATCCCCTTATCTTCTCAAAAAAGGAAACAAAACAATGAAAAAAACTACATATGCACACAGACTCACACGTACAAACACATCATTAGGGTAAACCTTACAATTACTCCATTCATATGTTCTTATCTAGAAATGTGGTCTCGTTATTTGAGGAGACAGCTAAAGCATTTTAGGTAAAGTTTGTATAAAATTTCCGTTGCTTTTAGAACTCAGTAACTTTTTTTTTTTTTTTTAATTCTGGAAAGCAAAATCACACTGAATATTGTAATAAGCCAACTAGTAGACAGATTCGTGATTTCTAAGAGCCCAACAAGGGAGATTGTATTGATATTAGTGACACTAGAAGGAATTCCTCCTCACTTGAAATCCCACAGTACTATATTTGCAATTCTTTATTATTTTACCTTCTATTACAATTATGTAACATTCTGATTTACCTTATTAGTCTGCGTGCTCCTTGAATATTGATTCCATATCACATGTAAATTAATATCACTTACAGTGCCTTACACTTGGAATGAGCTTACTCATTATCTTGATATAATTGATATCAACAATTGATATCAACTCATACTCATTGATATCAATGAATATCAATATTTGTTGTATAAATGTCTAAGAGTCAATAAACAAGGATCATCTCTATCTTGAGGTAAAACAAAATATAATAGTATGGGAATGGATCATAAAGTTGCTATGCCAACCTTTACAATCTGAAATTGAACACGCTCAAAGTTTTTCCAGAATGTTGGGTTTACAGTATATAATGTATAAAAATATTGTATGTAAGATTAGAGAAATCTGGCCAAGCAGATATTTCTTAACTTTGAGTACCTGCATCGTGGTCTGAACCTTAGCTAGTTGTGTATCTATCCTGTGACTTGCCATAACCTCCTAACAAAAAAGTACAGAAGGAGAGAACATGAGCTCCTGATTGCCATTTGGAGAGATAGTTAAAGGAGAAAATATATATCTATATAAGTGTACATATATATACACACATATATATGTATGTGTATATATATAACATGATTCTACAAGCAAGCTTTTAGTTCTTGCACTAATGTCCCTGACAGGTTATATCCTAGATGGGATGGATTGGAGTCTCTGTCATGCTGATAAATTGAAGAAGAGTAGGTAAGTAAATTTTTTTTTTTTTTTTTGAGATGGCCTCTGGCTCTCTCTCCCAGGATGGAGCACAGTGGCATGACCTCGGCTCACTGCAACCTCTGCAGCCTGGGTTCAGGCAATTCTCCTGCTTCAGCCTTCAGAGTAGCTGAGATTACAGGTGCACACCACCATGCCCAGCTAATTTTTGTATTTTTAGTAGAGATGGGTTTTCACCATGTTGGCCAGGATGGTCTCGAACTCCTGACCTCAGGTGATCCACCCACTTCGGCCTCCCAAAGTGCTGGGATTACAGGCCTGAGCCATCAGGACTGGCCTTTAAGTAAACTTTTTGAATTTTATACTAGGGAGCTTCAGAGTCTAGGTACAGTCCTTTAGGTTTTTGAAGTAAGTTGGCCAAAGGTGTGTAGAAATGAAAGTATCTTGGGACTTGGCAATATTTGAAGGTTTACTTGTCACCTGATCTTCAGAGATACATGCTGTGATCCAAGCTTAAGCTATTCTGTGTGGCTGCACTGGGCAAAGATGGTGTTTAATTGATACTGATTGAGCAGTTATTAACACAGGAATATTGAAAAAAACTTCAAATATTTGTTTCTTTGAGAAGAAATTTGAGGGACTCTACTGAACCTTGAAAAGCATATGATTATATATATATAAAATCATAATATATAATCATTATATATCTATATTTATATATAACTTAGTAATAGGAAGAAATCTTATACATGATTGAAAGGAATTTTTCCCAGAGGAAGTATCAGAACATAGAGAGCCAGAGAACCAAAGTGAAGTGGACTTAGACTTCTAAATGGATTAGCCTTGGTTAAGGCCCAATTATTTGAAGAATTAAAACATGACAGAAATAAGAAGCTAAAAAATAAAAAGACAATGACCAGAAAAAAAATAAAGGATTTACTTCCCTCATTACAAAAACAATATAGGCATTTATGGAGACTCCGAGGGAAGTAATGAAAGAGTTCTCTAAAAGGATAGTCTGTTTTGTGTATGCAAAGGCAAAGAATATATCGCTGTTAGGGGGTTAGGCATCCTATTTGAAACCTAATCATACCTCTATAAGAAACTACAACTAAAAATGAATGAAAAACATCTTGTAACAGATGCCATTCTAGACATATAAAAGAAACAAAGCACTGGTGGCTTCTAGAAAGTGGCAACAGCAGGCACTGAGTGCTGCCAGTAAACCAAGAGAACCCAACCAGGAAACTGGACAAGACAGATGGGGAATCACGCCTCTCTGAAAAATGAATAGGAAATCTCTCCCATATTATGCCAGGTTGAACTAAATGTATGCAGGTCTCAGTTGCCAAAGTAAATGTCCTCATTGGTGAGTGTCACATTCCAAAAATAGAATGTATGCATCTTAAGCTCTGTAGGATTCTCTGTCAATGGCTTTGCCTCAGGGCCCCACATCTGCCAATTCTGGATCAAAAAGATCAAGGGCAAAAGAAGGGGGAGTATATTAGAGAAGGGAGTGATTCATTGACTTTTCAGATAAAGTTAACTTAAAAAAAAAAAACAAAAAAAAAAAACAAGAGAAGAAGAATACCTATGAGTAAATGGTACCTGCAATAGTTTCTAGAAATCTATAATATTTTTTATTCTAAAATACTCTGCTTAATGCTGTGTGAATTTCATTTCATTTCATTTTTTGTCTAGAGGGCAAAATATGTTTCTCTGAGATAAACCCTAACTTGGAGAAGAATCTGTAAATGTTCATAAAATGCAGTATTAAAAGATCGCAGAGTTTAAAAATATATTTGATAATTTGGGAAAGTCACCTTCAGATGAATGATTGGTAATGCTTAACTGGAAACAGAAAATTCCGTTGTTAAAATTGTGAGTTTTTGTGCATGTGCTTGGTCTATGTGTTTCATCATAAGAATCTTCATGTTTTGTCAGCTTGTAATTTCTCACTTTCCTCACTGGAATAAGATGGAGCTTCTTAGCAGTAAAAATGTACACACACTAATATGGTTATTACAATCAGTAGATTATTTGACTGGAAAATGACTTTAAATAATTATATCAGTTTTTCATATGGATTAACTATGCTTAATCAACAGTTAACTTTCTCATATATAATAATTTTTCCCTTTTGTGGCAATTCCATTTTGCATTTCAAGTGTGATTTCTTGATTTTTGACATTTAATGCTGCTTTAGTTAGTATTATTATTTTTATGACTGATTTTATATTTCAAGACGAATATTCCTGCCTTTCAGGGAATGATTTTTCTTTCATGTTAAAAGCA
The DNA here is from genome assembly GCF_043159975.1 of Macaca nemestrina. Classification (NCBI taxonomy): domain Eukaryota; kingdom Metazoa; phylum Chordata; class Mammalia; order Primates; family Cercopithecidae; genus Macaca; species Macaca nemestrina. The sequence goes on from NC_092129.1 coordinate 83,819,668, forward strand.
GAAATTATATAGAGTTGGAAATTAGTCAGAGATAAAGAGCTGGAAATATTAAACATTTCTAGCTGAAATCTCTTACTAGTCAGGTAAACACTTTTATGTCTCTTTGGAATCTTTCTTTGTGGCTCAAGGTACAGATCAAAGGAAATCCAACAACTTCTTCTCTTCTTTAGAAATAATAGCCTAAAAAAAGTAATTTTAAGAAGTTTATTACTGTTAATTTACATTAAAAATAAAAGATGAGAATAGTGAAAAGCATTTTAACAAATAAAATTGTTATTTTTCACCTCTGAGATGTTCTTACCTGAATACGTCAATTAATATAACCTGATTTTATGTTTGGTGACTTTGGGTATGTATAAGTGAGCATGTGAGTTTGTGTGTGTGTCTGAGCATTATTTTAAAACAAGTAAGTTTTATATTATATGTAAGAATTACAGTACTATTACTAGAGAATGCTACATTATTGCATGCAAAACTTTTGGAGAACTGCTAGGAGACAAGTCAGAGATATTAACTTTATCTTTATGTAAAAGATTTTGGACATATACCAAAAATGTCTGAAAATAGTAATGTATAAATATAATGTGAATCTTATTAATATTTACATAATTAAGCACATTATCATCCACACATATTGTTTCCTTAAAAATTGCTAGTATAAGATTATAGTATTATTTAGGAGCAATTCAGTGTACACATATTTAACCTTTTTATTGTAGGTTCCAAGTAGCTGCAATAAAATAACAGCAAAAGAAACTCTGCATTTGTCCATGGTACTATTTCATAGAAATAGAAATGGAAAGAAGTTGAGATTCTGTTGAAAGGGATGTGAGCAACAGAAATAACTAACTGAGAAATGATATGGCATCACAGGAAGTCTTTGAGGTATTCTACAAATACGTTTTATCATAGTTGCCATAATTTGTCAGATCATCTCTTAAGGTAATCTTTAAAGTTTCTCTCAAAACCTCAGCTTTCATTTTAGTGTTTGCTATTTTGCTTATAATATTTTGTCCTGAATAAAACTGGCAATAAAGTAGCTATTTTATGTCATCAATTTATCGTCAAATATCTATCCTATAACTCGTCATAAAAACTGCATTTCTCATATTATATAGTTCCTTATATTAGTAACCTTTCTAAATCTGATAATCAATAGAATGTGGTTTCACATCCTCTTCAGCATCGTTATTTTTTAAATTTGTAGTAATAACCATGCTAACCAATGTGAGATGGTATCTCATTGTGGTTTTAATGTGCATTTCACTAATGATCAATGATGTTGAGCACTTTTTCATAAGTTTGTAGAATGCTTATATATCTTTTTTTGAGAAGTGTCTCCTCACGACTTTTGCTTACTTTTTAATAGAGTTTTTTGCTTGTTGATTTAAGTTCCCTATAGATTCTGGACATTAGACCTTTGTTAGATGAATACTTTGTAAATATTTTATCCCATTACGTAGGTTGTCTATTCTGTTTATAGTTTCTTTTGCTGTGCAGAAAATATTTAGTTTAATTAGGTCCCACTTGTCAATTTTTTGTTGTTGTAATTGCTTTTTGAGAACTTAGGAATTCTTTGCCAAGGCTAATGTTTAAATGGTATTTCTTAGGTTTTCTTCTAGAATTTTTGTAGTTTGAGGTCTCACACTTAAATCTTTAATCAATTTTGAATTAATTTTTGTATGTAGTGAAAGGTAAGCGTCCAGTTTTATTCTCTTGCATGTGGCTAAACCAATTATCCTGGCACTATTTATGGAATAAATTGTCCTTTTCCCATTGCTTATTTTTGTTAATTTTGTGGACGATTAAATGGTTGCAGACATGGTGCTTTATTTCTGTTTTATACTCTATTCCATTTGTCTAGGTGTCTTTTTCTGTACCAGTAGCAAGCCGTTTTGGTTGCTATAGCCTAACAGTATAACTTGAAGTTGTGTAGTGTGATTCTTCCAGCTTTGTTCTTCTTTATTAGGATTGCTTTGGCAACTTGGGCTCTTTTTTTGTTTCAGATAAATTTTATAATAGCTTTCTTTTTCTAATTCTGTGAAAAAAGATGTTTGTAGTTTGTTAGGAATAGCATCAAATCTGTAAATTTCTTTGTATGGTATGGTCATTTTAATATTTATTTTTCCAGTCTTTGAGCATGGTAAGTTTTTCTATTTGTTTGCATTATCTATGATTTCTTTCAGCAGTGCATTGTAGTTCTGCTTGCAAAGATCTTGCGTCCTTGCATAGCTCTATTCCTAGGTATTGTTTTTGTGTGGCTATCGTAAGTGGGATTGCATTCTTGATTTGGCTCTTACCTTGAACGTCATTCGAGTATAGAAATGCTACTGATTTTTGTACTTTGATTTTGTGTCTTGAAATTTCCTGAAGTTCTAGGAGCCTTTTGATGTAGTCTTCAGGGTTTCCTATATACAGAACTATATCATCAGTGAAGAGAGATAATTTGGCTTCTTCTTCTATTTGGATACCTTTTATGTCTTCCACTTGCCTGGTTGCTCTGGTGAGGACTTTTAGTACTGTGTTGAATAGGAGTGGTGAGATTGGCATGCTTGTCTTGTTCCTTTTCTTAAGTAAAATGCTTCCAGCTTTTGCCTGTTCAGTATAATGTTGGTGTGTCCAGAGTTGGTTCCTTCTGGTGTGTTCTTGGTCTCGCTGACTTCAAGAATGAAGCTGCGGACCCTTGTGGTGAGTGTTAGAGTTCTTAAAGATGGTGTGTCTCGAATTTGTTCCTTCAGATGTTCAGATGTATCCAGAGTTTCTTCCTTCCAGGGGGTTCATGGTCTCGCTGACTTCAGGAATGAAACCGCAGACCTTCGCAGTGAGTGTTACAACTCTTAAAGATGGTGTGTCTGGAGTTCGTTCTTTCAGATATTCAAATGTGTCCACAGTTTCTTCCTTCCAGGGGGTTCGTGGTCTCAATGACTTCAGGAGTGAAGCCGCAGACCTTCGCAGTGAGTGTTACAGCTCTTAAAGGTGGCGCATCCAGAGTTATTTGTTCCTCTTGGTGGGTTTGTGGTCTCACTGACTTCAGGAGTGAAGCCGCAGCCCCTCATGGTGAGTGTTACAGCTCATAAAGGTAGTGCAGACCCCAAGAGTGGGCAGCAGCAAGATTTATTGTGAAGAGCAAAAGAACAAATCTTCCACAGTGTGGAAGGGGACCCGAGATGGTTGCTGCTGCTGGCTCAGGGTGGCCAGCTTTTATTCCCTTATTTGGCCCTGCCCACATCCTGCTGATTGGTCCATTTTACAGAGAGCTGATTGGTCCATTTTACAAAGTGCTGATTGGTCCATTTTACAGAGTGCTGATTAGTGCATTTACAAACCTTTAGCTAGGCACAGAGTGCTGATTGGTGCATTTACAATCCTCTAGCTAGACAGAAAAGTTCTCCAAGTCCCTACTCGACCCAGAAGCCCAGCTTGCTTCACCTCTCAATCTCCCCTCTAAACAGGACACCCCATCTGCTTTTGGGAATTGGGCAATGACTGCTCTAGCCACTTCCTGCCGGATAGGGGCAAAGAAGGAGCCCTATAGTTCTAGTGTCCTCCAGAGGGGAACTCTTTAGACCAGTCAAAGGGCCAGCAGGTCGGTCCAGTGGTCCTCGGTAGAAGTTGTTAACTGAACTTTTGTGGGGTTCTATTTGTAAGATCATCTGTAGCTTGATGGCCTCAATCCTAGAGGAAACAAATTTGACAAGAAGGTTAAAAATCCAGGGCCCGAAGGATAGTAACAGCAAGATGGCTGCTGAGGGACCTAGAAAGGGGAGAAGTCATGTTGCCCAACTCCAGAGGTTAGTATAAGAGTTTGAAAGGCATTGTCTGATTTCAGAAGCCTTTTCCTGTAAATGTCGGGCAGCATCTCGTACTATCCCTGACTGGTTAGTGTAAAAGCAACACTCTTCTCCTAAGAAGGTGCAGAGTCCACCTTGCTCAACAGTGAGGAGGTCTAGGCCTCGGCGGTTTTGGTAGCAAACTACTGTTGTTGAAAACCTTGTAAGTTTGAGATTTCCATTATTCTTTACTATTAATAAGACCTCTTTCAGTCCATAGTAACTTAGAATTGGTATAGATGGCTCCTTCCTGATTCTGTAAGTACTTTAAGGTTTGACTGAATGCAAATAGCTCACACATTTGAGCAGACCAATTATTAGGCAATTTTCCTAACTCTGCTTCTACAAGCATTTCCTTATCACTTACTGAATACCCATTGTGTCTTTTTCCCTTAATCACTTGGGAGGAAACATCTATGTCCTGTCCTGAAGGGAGTTTCTCCTTGATCTGGTTGGACCTTTGTATGGCAATTAAGATTTAGATACCCTGTTAGGAAACCTCCTGGGATAAGGATTTTTGATAGGAAGGCTATGGGTTGTCAGTGGCCTCAGTGCTTTCAGGTTATGCCCTTGTTTACACTGACAACAAGGTGGTATTGGAGTGTTATAGGGTCACGGAGAAGACCTTCAATTATCAATTATAGGTTTTAAATTTACCCTGGCTTTTAAAGGAATAGGGTACACTGTTTTTTCTTTACTACTTCCATCTCTCTTTCTTTCTCTTTGACTTCTTCTTTGTCTCTCTGACTCCTTCTTTGTCTCTGTCTCTTCCTCTCTTTCCTTCTGTCTTTAATTTTCTGTTTCTGTCTCTTTCTCTCTCTCTTTTTCATTTCTGCTGGCAGCATGGGCATGTAGGATTAGATGAGCATACTTACTATCTGTAGCAAAGTCTCCCAATTACAACTGAGGAGGTGGGAGAAATACCTGGTTACAGGCTGTCCCAGGATTCCTCAGATGGTAATGGACCTTGAGGACAGCTGTCTGGGATAGGAGATTAACACTGAGAAAGCCACACCAGTGTCCAGGAAGAAGTCAATTTCCTGGCCCTCAATGGTTAAACATACCCAGGCCTCAGTGAGGCTGATGATGTGAGCTGGCACTTGCCCCAGGCGCCCTCAGTCCTGTTGTTAGATCATCTGGTTGGGGGCTTCTGTCCCAGAGAACCTTTGTCCTCTGGGGCAGTGCACTTTCCAGTGATTGCCTCAGCATAGTGGACATGGGCAAGGGGGCAGCTTGTTAAAGTGTCCTTACAAACCACACTGGTAACAAGCCCTACTGGGTGATTGACCTGCTCCGTTTTCTGTCCTCTCTGAACCACCGAGGTTTGCTTGTCTGAGGGCCGTGGCTAAGGCTGTGGCCTTTCTCTGATCTCTCCTTTCCTTTTGGGCCTGTTCCTCTTGGTCCTTATTATAGAACACCAAGGTTGCCAGGTTTAATAATGCCTCCAGATTTTATTCAGGACTCGGGACTTGCTTTTGGAGCTTTCTCCTGGTATCTGTGGCTGATTGGGTAATAAGCTTATTTTTTAGGATCAATTGAACCTCTAGTGAGTTGCAGAAGGATTTTCTTCCTTTCCCTGAGTTATGGTGGACATTACTGAATGATTCATGGACTTTTTCTTAATTCTCCTTAGTCCTTCTAGAACACAGGTCAACAGATGTTTATGACTCCAGTCCCCATGATCTGAGTCGAGGTCCCAGTGGGGATCCATACTGGAGATGGCTTGCTGGCTGGTAGGGAATTTGTCTTCTTTCTTTGGCTGTCACTCTATCATTTACTTGACTAAGATACCAGGTATCTCCAAACTCTCAGGTTGTAGCTAAAGTCACATTCTTTTCATTAAAGGCCAGGGTTTGATCTCACAGTTGCGTGACAACTCTCTAAGAGAGATCAAATATTTGCCCTAGACCCTGTAGAACATCTATATACCTGTCAGGATCATCTGAAAACTTCCCCAGGTCTACCTTGATCTGCTTTACATCAGAGAGGGAGAAGGGGGCATGTACCCGGGTTTGGGCAAATTCCCCTCCCCCTACAGATTGAAGGGGACATAACTGATAGTCCAAGGGTTTTTGTGGTCCCTTGGAAATTTCTTTGCTTGTTTCCTTCTGGGTGGGGGAGATTAGAGGAGGCTTATCATTAATAGGACGGGGAGCTATAGGGAGGCTAGAATATGGGGGTAAACTGAAAGGTCCTCCTGTGGGATGTAAATTGCAAGCTTTGCATAGTTGTGGATTCACCCTCAATGAAAAGAAAGCTTAGACATAAGGTACTTCACTCCATTTGCCTTCCCTCTTACAGAAAAGGTCAAGCTACAGGATAGTATTGTAATTTATACTTCCCTCAGGTGGCCATTTTTCCCCATCAGAGAGAGAATATTGGGACCAAGCTGTAGTGCAGAAAAAAATGAGCCACTTGTTTTTCAGCATTTGCAGGTCAAATTGGTCCCAATGGCTTAGGATGCATTTCAAAGGTGAGCCTGACGACCCTGAGTGTTTCCCATCTGAAAGACAATACCACCTGCGATTTTGGTTTGTTTGTTTCCCCCACTGCCCAAGAACCCACAGTGGTCCCTGGCCCCTGCTGATTGGAATAGTTGTACTCACTGACACAGCAGCAGGAACACCTCTTGCCCAAGAACCTGCAAAAGTCCCTGGACCCTGCTGATCGGAATAGCTGCATTCACCAACACAGCAGTGGAAACACTAGTTTTCCTCCTAGACCACAAGGAGGACTGAGGAAGGCAGATTTAATGGCCCTTACCAACGCATTCTCAAAAACCTCTTAGAGTCCTAAGTGTTCTCCTGTTAGTAGTGGGACCTTACCACTGTCCTATAAAGATGTCATGCCCCCAAAATGAAATGGAGGGCCATACCCTGAGGGAGGGAAGGGATCTCCAGAGTTGGAAGAGTGACGCCTTTTGTCCTCACTTATATGAATAGGAAGGATATAATTTCTGAGGCTCCCCATATCCTACCTTCAGGAATAGCTTTTGTTAGCCCTGCTTATCTGAGGAGGGATCCTAAAATTCCAGATAGTTTCCCCTATGATGGGGCTTTGGGCAAAAATTATGTCTTTCTGATTGGTGAACCCGGGTGCCTACAGAAGGTAACAGAGTCGTGAAGTTTATACTAGAAATCATGCTTATAGGAGAAACTAGAAAAGCACCAGAGACAGGGAGTGGTTTTTAGAAGCAGGACTAGCCTCAGAGAAAAGAGGCAAAAGGAAGTTCATCTGACAGGCACTAAGACCCAGCAGGCAAGTGTCAGGATAGATAGGATAGATGGGCGAGTCTCCCTTGAGCAACATGACTTTAAGAGTTCTGCTCATGGCTACAGAGTCAACCAACTTGTTGTCGGGACCCTGGAGCTGAATGGCTTTCCTCTCTGTTGACCCTCAGCTCAGTCCAGAAATGCAAGAAAAGTGGAAGCTGGTTCCAGGCAAACCAATGCTCCCAGCTCCGAAGAGTCAGGGGTAGAGAGCCCTTTCCCAGAAAGCCTGACACACATGTCTTTAGTTTGGTGACCGCACTGGTCATATTTAACTGGCCGACAGGTGCCCAGTATTTAGCCCCCAAATTCTAGGGAAAAATAAGATAGAATAGCAAGCGATAGGGGTCTGATGGTACTCACCGCTTGGTGATAAGTGATAGTCCCATGTGAAAGACAAAACTGCTTGGTGATAGGCAATAGTCCCTTCTGGGTCACCAAAATGTGTCCAGAATTGTTTCCTTCCGGTGAATTCTTAGTCTCACTGACTTCAAGAATGAAGCCGCAGACCCTCATGGTGAGTGTTACAACTCTTAAAGATGGTGTGTCCAGAGTTTGTTCCTTCAGATGTTCAGATATGTCTGGAGTTTCTTCCTTCCAGTGGGTTCGTGGTCTCGCTGACTTCAGGAGTGAAGCTGCAGACTTTGGCAGTGAGTGTTATAGCTCTTAAAGGAGATGTGTCTGGAGTTGTTTGCTCCTCTCGGTGGGTTTGTTGTCTCCCTGACTTCAGGAGTGAAGCTGCAGACCCTTGCAGTAAGTGTTACAGCTCATAAAGGTAGTGCAGACCCCAAGAGTGAACAGCAGCAAGATTTATTGTGAAGAGCGAAAGAACAAAGCTTCCACAGCATGGAAGGGGTTCTGAGCAGGTTGCTGCTGCTGGCTCAGGGTGGCCAGGTTTTATTCCCTTATTTGGCCCCATCCACATTCTGCTGATTGTTCCATTTTACAGAGTGCTGATTGGTCCATTTTACAGAGTGCCGATTGGGGTGTTTACAAACCTTTAGCTAGACACAGAGCGTTGATTGGTACATTTTTACGGAGTGCTGATTGGTGTGTTTACAATCTTTTAGCTAGACACAGAGCACTGATTGGTGCATTTACAATCTTCTAGCTGGGCAGAAAAGTTCTCCAAGTCCCCACTCGACCCAGAAGCCCAGCTGGGTTCACCTCTAATTGGCTGTGGGCTTGCCATGGATGGCTGTTATTATTTTGAAGTATATTCCTTCAATGCCTAGTCTATTGAGAGTTTTTATCATGAAATAATGTTAGATTTTATTGAAAGCTTTTTCTGCATCTATTGAGATGATCTTTTTTTTAAATTCTGTTAAGCTGGCAAATCACATTTATTGATTTGCATATGTTGAACAAACCTTGTATCTCAGGAATAAAGCCTGCTTCTTCATGGAGAATACCTGTTCTTTACTGAAATACGTTGGCACTCTGTGTAAAATTAGTTGTCTGTGGGAGTCCAACTCTGGATGCTCTACTTTTACTCATTGATATATTTGTTCATTCTTTTGCCAATATCATACTGTTTTGATTGTGAAAACTGTGTAATAATTTCTTGAAATCGAGTAGTTTGATTTGTCTATGTTGCAATTTAATTGCACTGTTTACAATAGCATATAGTACAACATACAGAATTATATACTGTATAGTGTGTTTATGTGGAAAGACATTGCAAGTCATTTGAGACGATCAACATGATCTAGTGATTTGAAGGTTTGTGTCCTAATGCTCTATTAGTAACACAAGAAACCATTTGCTAGGGATGCATCTAGTCCTTTTAATGTATCTGTATTAATAAGCATCCCTACATTGGTTCACTCACTTTTACATCTTGATAGAAATCAGAGATTTTGATGGAATGATGGCATGACATCACAAACAAGGACAAAAACAACATAAATCTTTTGTTTTGCCTGGAAACAAAAATATTTTCAAACATACTTTGACTTGTGTTGAAGATAAAAACAAAAATGCAATTTAGAAAGAATATCCACTGGAAAACTAATCACTAATTAAAATTTTTATATATAAATCTAAGTACATGTTATATATGCATGCACTTTCACATGCCTTCTCCTTGTTAGATGTAAATATGGATACTATTGCTGCTTTTTAACAACTACCACAGAATGTAAAATTTGGGGGTGGTGGAACATACATCACATTGTAACCTATAAGAAATATAATTTTATAAATTATTAATGGGATGGATCTAAATCATTATAATATAATTGTAATAATAATGTAAAATTGTAACAAAAATACTGGTTTCTAAAATCGACTAAAATGCTTTATGTAAATAAATCTTTTCTTGGTAGAAAGGACAACATATAAAAGTAGATTTGAAAATTCATAGTTTTATCATAGTTTTAAGTAAAGGAATATTGGAAGAAGGTATTTCCTTTATCAAGATATATAGTCTAGTTAGTCTAGTTCACTATATCTTTATCTCTATATATTAGAAGCATATATACCTAGATATACACATAGATCTAGATCTATATATATTGGAATGATATATATCCTTCCAGTCAACTGTACTCTTTAGGCTATATATCTAGATAGTCAAGTTGACTATCTAGAATCTAAAATGGTTTGACACTGTGAAGATAGATTCTGTACAACTGTTCACAGGCATATTATTTTTGTCAATAGTGTCTTACTATACACCTCTTTCATACCAACTGTATTTTTAATAAAATGCTTACTTCCTCCTAAGTCACATTTACTTTTGTCCTCTGTAAAACAATCTGGTAATCATCAGGGATGCTGCCTGTGGAAGTGTTCTGAAGTATTCAGCCAATTTTAAAAGGGAAGGATCACAGGTACAATTACAGTGAAAAATCTGAAACTGATGATCATCTTAACTCATTACAACATCTAGAGTTTATTTTTTAAAATGGTCCAAAATACTACCACTTTTATATTTTAGCATTAGTATAGAGAAATATTAAGTTACAGATGGCATAGTTATTTTTATATATGATCAGAGAGCTTTAATATATCATATTACATTGAAATGGTTCAGACATATGAGCTTCCCAAAATATAAAATTTATTGTGTAATTCCTGGGTCATGTTCTCAGAGGTTAGAATAACATGGAGGTCAAGTATTATTAACCTTGAAACATAAGGATAATATGAAATATGAGGAAAATAAAGAGAAAATCAATTCTCTTTAAGAAACTTGGTAGACTTGTCATACATTTTTATCTAAAAAATAATGCCTGTACTCCAATTAACTTTAATGTACTTCAATATAATTACTGTATAATTAAACAGATTTACAGATAGATGCATAGATACATATGACTGTGTTCAGAAAGCATACCACCTTTCTGGGCTTTTATATCATTTATTTATTTATTTATTAAAATACAGGCTTAAGGCCAGGCGTGGTGGCTCACGTCTGTAATCCCAGCACTGGGAGGCTGAGGTGGGTGGATCACAAGGTCAAGAAATCAAGACCATCCTGACCAAAATGGTGAAACCCTGTCTCTACTAAAAACACAAAAATTAACTGGGCATGGTGGTACACACCTGTAGTTCCAGCTACTCGGGAGGCTGAGGCAGGAGAATCGCTTGAACTTGGGAGGCAGAAGTTGCAGTGAGCTGAGATTGCACCACTGCACTCCAGCCTGGTCACAGAATGAGGCTCCATCTCAAAAAAAAAAAAAAAAAAGAAAAAGAAAAAGAAAAAGGAAAAAGAAAATACAGGCTTAAATATTATGCAAAGAAAGGTAAGCTCCAAATCTTCTAGTAATTTTGATTGGGTAGTAAAATTGTAGAGAAAACAGAAGAAGAAGTAATAATATAAAAACAGTAAAATAAAAAATATAAATATAAAATAGTGAATCAATTAAATATTTAAATATAGAATGTCAACAAAGGATGAGTTGTTTCTTGAATACATTTTAAAAATGATAAATTCCTTGATAGATTACTCTAAAATCAAGTACATTGTTGAAATAATTCTTACTTTCAATATAAAAGCCACAACACAGCCTACAAATATACAAAATTGATAATATTATAAATATTATAAACCTATTTTTATAGTACATTTTTCAATAAAGTTAAAATGAAAAAAATGCTTCAAAATACAATGTTATAAAACTTACAGAAATAATGAAAATATGCAATTATAAAATTAAGATAATTTAATCCATTATTAAAATTTATTCATAATCAAAATCACCAGCAAAGTAAATTCACCATTGAATTATTTCAGTCATTTAAAAAAGAAATAACACCAATCTTACACCCAACTTCCCAGGTAATAAGAGAAAATTAAATAATTGCCAGCTATTTTTTTATAAATCTATCATAACCTTGAAACTAAAATCTGACAAAGACACTACAAAAAGACAAAATCAGATATCTACATGTATCTATACTTATGTCATGGGTAAATATAATAAATTCCTAAACAAACTCATGTAATATATAACAGGAGATGTCTGAAAAGAAATGATGTGTAAAAATGATAATCTATCATGGTCCATGGAATTTATTTCTTAAATTCATGCATGATATGACATTTTAAAAATAAAGAAACAAAGCTATGTAATTTTTCCTATGAATTCAGAAGTCATCAGTTCTGACATAAATTTGTGTTAACTTTCAACAGAAGTGATCTAATTTCTTTTTAAAATTTTATGGGTACATATAATGTGTGTATATTTATGGAGTACATGACATATTCTGATACATACATACACTATGTAATAATCACATCAGGGCCAATAGGGTATCCATTACCTAAAGAATTCATCATTTCTTTGTGTTACAAACACTCCATTATATTCCTTCAATTATTTAAAGATGTACAACAAATTATTGCTGACTGTAGTCACTCTGTTGTACAATCAAATACTATATCTTATTCATTCTATCTAACTGTGTATTGGTACACTTTACCCATTCCTAATTTCTTCCTTCCCTCCACGTTATCTTTCCCAGGCTCTGGTAACCATTTTTCTACTCTCTATCTCCATGAGTTCAATTGTTTTAATTTCTATCTTCCATAAATAAGTGAGAAAATGTGAAGTTTGTCTTACTGTGTCTGGCTTATTTTACTTAACATAACGCCCTTCAGTTCTATTTATGCTGTTGCAAATGACACAATCTTTTTTTTATGGCTAAATAGTACTCCATGGTGTATAATTGCTACATTTTCTCTATCTATTCATCTCTTGATGAATACAGGTTGATTCTAAGTGTTGGTTATTGTGAGTAGAGCTTTAATAAACATGGAAGTGCAGATATTTCTTCCATATATTGATTTCCTTTCTTTTGATTATGTACTTAGCAATGAGAATGCTGAATCATGATCATATGGCAGATCAATCTTTTAATTTTTAAGGAACCTCTATATTGGCATCCATAATGCCTGCATTTACTTACATTCCCACCAACAGTGTATGAGGATTCCCTTATTCCACATCCTCACCAGCTTTCATTATTGCCTGTCTTCTGGATAAAAGCCGTTTTAACTGAGAGGAGATGATATCTCACTGTAGTTTCAATTTGCATTTATCTGATACTCAGTGCTGTTGGGTACCTTTTAATAGACCTGTTTGCCATTTGTATTATTCTCGAAGAAATGTCTATTTAGATATTTTGCCTATTTATTAATTAGATTATTAGATTTTTAAATATAAAGTTGTTTGAACTCCTTACATATTCTGATTATTAATCTCTTGTCAGATTAATAGTTTGCAAATACTTTTTTATCCTTTCTGAGGGTTGTCTCTTCACTTTGTTGATTGTTTTCTTTGCTGTGTAGAAGCTTTTACCCTTGATGTGATTCCATTTGTCCATTTTTGCTTTGGTTGCCTGTGCTTTGGGATATTACTCAAAAAATATTTGCCAAAAACAATGTCTTGCAGAGTTTCCTTGATGCTTTCTCTCATAGTTTTGTAGTTTCAGGTCTTGATTTCAGTCTTCAATTAATTTTGATTTTTTTTTTTTTTTTTTTTTGTACATGGTGAAAGAGGTCTAGTTTCATTCTTCTGCATATGGAATATTCAGTTTTCCCAGTATTTATTTAAGAGACTGTATTTTTCCCAATATAGTCTCTGGGTACTTCTGTTTATATGAGTTCACTGTTAAGAATTTATTTCTGGCATGTCTATTCTGTTCCATTGGTCTTTGTGTCTGTTTTCATGCTGGTACCATGCTGTTTGTTTACTATTGCTCTATAGTATAATTTGAAGTCAAGTAACATACTTCCTCTAGTTTTGTTATTTTTGCTCAGGATGGTTTTGGCTATTCTGGGTCTTTTCTGATTCCATATTAATTTTAGAATTATTTTTCTATTTCTCTTTTTTGGTTTTTTCAATCTTTTATTTTAGATTCAAGGGGTTCATGTAGTGGTTTGTTACATGGGTAAATTGTGTCAGTTACTTTTGTCACTTAGGTAATCTGCATACTCCTGGACGGTTTTTAAACCCTCACTCTCCTCCCATCCTCCACCCACAAGTAGGCCTTTGTGTCTATTGTTCCTTTCTTTGTGTTCATTTATATTGAATATAAGTGAGAAAATACAGTATTTGATTTTATGTTTCTGTGTTAATTCACTTAGGATAATGGCCTCCAGCTCCACCCATGTTGCTGAAAAGGATATTATTTCATTCTTTTTTTATGGCTGTGTAGTATTCCATGGTGTATATGTACCATATTTTCTTTAGTCAACAACTAGTGGACATTTATTAAGTTGGCACAAATGTAATTGCCAACTCACAGGATGAATCAGTATCTTTGCTGTTGTGATCAGTGTTGCAATGAACATACAGAGGCATGTGTCTTTATAATAGAATGATTTATATTCCTTTGGGTATATACCCAGTAATGGGATTGCTGAGTCGAATGGTAGTGCTGCTTTTAGCTCTTTGAAGAATCGCCATAATGCTTTCCACAATGATTGGACTAATTTACATTCCCACCAACAGTTTATGAGTGTTTTATTTTCTCTACAACCTCACCAGCATCTGTGTCTTTGGCTTTTTAATAATAGCCATTGTGATTGGTGTGAGATGGTGTCTCATTGTGGTTTTGATTTGAATTTCCCTAAAGATTAAAGAGGTTGAGAACATTTTGTTACGCTTGCGCCTATGTGTATGTCTTCTCTTAAGAAGTGTCTGTTCATGTCCTTTGCCTTTTTTATGGGGATGTTTATCTTTTGCTTGTTAATTTAAGCTCCTTATAGATTATGGGTTATTTGTTCTTCGTTGGATACATACTTTGCAAATATTTTCTCCCATTCTGTGGGTTGTCTGTTTACTTTTGATTTTTTTCCTTTGCTTTGCAGAAGTTATTTAATTAGGCCTCATTTCTCAATTTTTTTTTTTTTTTTTTTTTTTTCTGTTGCAATTGCTTTCAGTGTCTTCATCACAAAGTCTTTGCCAGGACCAATATCCAGAATGGTATTTCCCAGGTTTTCTTCTAGGGATTTTACTGTGTTAGGTTTGACAATTAAGTCTTTACTCCATGTTGATTTTATTTTTGTATATGGTGAAAATTAGCGTTCTAGTTTCAATTATTTGCATATGGACAGCCATTTATCCAGCCCAACTTATTGAACAAGGAATTCTTTTTCCATAGATTTTTGTTGTTGGCTTTGTTGAAGATCAGATAGTTGTGGTTGCATAGTTTTATTTCTGAATTCTCTATCCTGTTCCATTGGTCTATGTACTTTTCTTGTAACAGTACCATACTACTTTGGTTATTGTAGTCTTATAATATGGTTTAAATCTGGGCAATGTGATGCCTCTGACTTTATTGGTTTTGCTTAGTATTGATTTGGCTATTTGGGCTATTTTTTGGTTCCAAATAAATTTTAGAATGGGTTTTTTTTTATTCTCTGAATATATCATTGGTAATTTTTGATAGAATTGCATTGAATCTATTATTGTCTTTGGGTAATATAGCCATTTTAATAATATTGATTCTTACTATTCATAAGCATGGAAAGTTTTTCCATTTGTTTGTGTCATCTCTGATTTCTTTCAACAGTGTTTTTAATTTTGATTTCAGACATCTTTCACCTCTCATGTTACCTGTACTCCCAGGTATTGTGTGTGTGTGTGTGTGTGTGTGTGTGTGTGTGTGTGTGTGTGTGTGTCTATTGTGAATGAGGTTGTGTTCTTGATCTGGCTCTCAGCTTCACCATTATTGATGTATAGATGCTGTTATTTTTGCACATTGA
Organism: Macaca nemestrina; assembly: GCF_043159975.1. Taxonomy (NCBI): domain Eukaryota; kingdom Metazoa; phylum Chordata; class Mammalia; order Primates; family Cercopithecidae; genus Macaca; species Macaca nemestrina. The sequence goes on from NC_092129.1 coordinate 83,834,985, forward strand.
TTTTTTATCCTAAAGCATGCTGAAGTTGTTTATCAAATCTAGGATCCTGGGTAGAGACTATATGGTTTTCTAAGTCTTAGAATCATATCGTCTACAAAATAAAGATGGTTTCACTTCCTCTCTTCCTATTTGGATACTTTTCATTTCTTTCTCTCACCTAATTGCTCCCTCTTGGTCTTCCAGTACTATGTGGTGAGAATGGGTATCCTTGTCTGTTTCTAGTTCTCATGGGGAATGCTTCTAGCTTTTGCCCATTCAGTATGACATTGGCTGTGGGTCTACCATAAATGGCTCTTCATATTTTGAAGTATGTTTCTTCAGTGCCTAGTCCTTTAGGGGTTTTTCACATGAAGGGATATTGGATTTTATCAAAAGCCTTTCTGTTTCTATTGAGATCTTCCTTTTGTTTTTGCTTTTAATTATATTTATGTGATGAATCACATTTATAAGTTTGCCTATGTTAAACCAACCTTTAATCTCAGGAATAATGCATATGCACTCATGAGGATTAGTTTTGTGATGTTCCTTTGGATTGATTTTACTATTATTTTGTTGAGGATTTTTGCTTCTGTGTTCATCAGAGATATTGGCTTTCTTTTTTTATTGTGTCTTTTTTTTTAATAATATTTCTTTTTTTTAAATTTTGTCTCTCCAGGTTTTGGTATCAGAATGATGCTGGCCTCATAGAATGAGCTGGGGAGGAATCCCTCCTCCTTAATTTTTTTGAATCATTTCAATAGGATTGGTATCAGCTCTTGTTTGATCATCTGTTAGAATTTGGTTATGAATCCATCTGATCCAAGGCATTTTCAGGTTGGTAGGTTGTTTTTTTTTTTTTTAATTCATTCAATTTGGGAACTCATTAATGGTCTGTTTGGGGTTTCAGTTTCTTCCTAATGCATCCTGAGAGGTTGTATATTGTTAGGAATTTATCTATTTCTTCTATGTTTTCCACTTTGTATGCATAGAATTGTTCATAATAACTCCCAGTGAATTTTTTTTGTTTGTTTTATATTTCTGTATTGGTGGTGGTAATGGTCCCTTTGTCATTTGTGATTGTGTTAATTTGCATCTTTTCCTCCTTCCTTTATTAGTCTGGTTAGCACCCACCCCAGCTAACACCACCTCCAATGCAACAATCTCATTTATTCTTTCAAATAACAAAGTTTTGGCTTTGTTGATCTTCTGTTTAGTTTTTCTCATTTTCATTTCATTGGACATTTATTTTCTTCTGCTAGCTGCTGGGTTAGTTTTCTTTTGTTTTTCCAGTTCCTCTGGATGTGACCTTAGGTTGTTAATTTGAGATTTTCCTAACTTTTTGATGAATGTTTAGTGTTATAAACTCTTTTTAACAACGCTTTAGCTGTGTGCAAAAGATTATGGTATGTTATATCTTTATTTTCATTAGTTTCAAGCATTTATTTTTTATTTCTGCCTTGATTTCATTGTTTACCCCAAAATCATTCAGGACCAGAGAGTTTAATTTCCATTTAATTTCATGTTTTTCAGAGATCTTCTTGGTACTGATTTTCATTTTTATTTCACTGTGGTCTGTCAGTGTATTTCATATGATTTCAAATTTTTTAAACTTGTTGAGATTTTTTTATAGCCAAGTGTGTGACCAATTTTAGAGTATATTCCAAGGGCAGATAGTCAGAACTTATATTCTGTTGTTGTTGAGTGGATTTTTCTATAGGTTTTCTTTTTTTTTTTTGAGTCTTGATCTGTTGCCCAGGCTGGAGTGCAGCAGTAGTGCAATCTTGACTCACTGCAACCTCCGCCTCCTGGGTTCAAGTGATTCTCCTGCTTCAGCCTCCTGAGTAGCTGTGATTACAGACATGCATCACCATGCCCAGCTAATTTTTTGTATTTTTAGTAGAGATGGGTTTTACCATGTTGGCCAGGCTGGTCTCGAACTCCTGACCTCAAGTGATCTGCCCACTGTGGCCTCCCAAAGTGCTGAGGCTACAGGCTTTAGCCACCATACCCACCCCATACATATTTTAAGTCTATTTGATTAAGTGTAGAGTTTAGGTCCCAAATAACATATAGATATATTCTGTTGCCCAGGCTGTAGTGCAATGGCATAATCTTGGCTCACTGCAATCTCTGCCTCCAGGTTCAAGTAATTCTTCTACCTCAGCCTCCCAAGTAGCTGGGACTATAGGTGTGTGCCACCACGTCCAGATAATTTTTGTATTTTTAGTAAAGACAGGGTATTGCCATGTTGGCCAGGCTGGTCTTAAACTCCTGACCTCAAGTGATCCACTTGCCTTGGCCTCCCAAAGTGTTGGGATTATAAGTGTGAGCCACTGTGCCCAGCCAGGTCCCAAATATCTTTGATACTATTCTACCTTGATGATCTGTCTAATACTGTCAGTGGGGTAGTGATTGTGTAGTTGCTTCTTAGTCCTAATGGTCTATGTACCTAAGTAGGATATTGTGGTGGCTGGTAATGGTCTTTTTCTTCCATGTTTAGCACTCCCTTATGAACCTCTTGTAAGGCAAGTCTAGTGATAATAAATTTCCTTAGCATTTGCTTATCTAAAAAGGATTTTATTTCTCCTTTGCTTATGAAGCTTAGTTTGGCTGGAGATAAAATTCTTGGTTGGAATATCTTTTCTTTAGAGATGTTGAACATGGGCCCTCTACCTCTTCTGACTTCTAAGGTTTCTGCTGAAAGGTCCACTGTTAGCATGATGGAATTCCCTCTGTAGGTGATGCATCCCTTCTCTCTAGCTTCCCTTAAGATTTTTTCTTTAGCATTGAGCCTGGAGAATCTGTTGACTATTTGTCATGGAGATGATCTTCTTCTATGGTATCTTATAAGGGTTCTCTGAATTTCCTGCATTTGGATGTTGACACCTCTAGTAAGGTTGGTGAAATTTTCACGGACAGCATTATCAAATATATTTTCCAAATTGTTTGCTCTATCTTCCTATCTTTCAGGGACACTAATGAGTCATAGGTTTGGTATCTTTACATGATCTCATATTTGGGGGAGGTTTTCTTCCTTTTTAAAATCACTTTTTTCTTTATTTTTGTCTGAATGAGTTAAAGAACTGACCTTCAAGCTCTGAGCTTTTTTTTTTTCACTCTGCTTTATCTCGTCTTCTGTCAATAATTCTAATTGTGTTATGAAATTCTTGTAGTGAGTTTTTTTTTTTTTTTAGCTCTATCAGGTTTGTTGGAGTCTTTCTTAAAATGGTTATTTTGTCTTCCATCGCTTGAATTATTTAACAGGATTCTTTAGAATCCTTGGAACAGATTCAACTTTCTCTTGCATCCCAGTGATCTTCATTGTTACCCTGATTCTGACTTCTGTGTCACTCATTTGAACAACTGCATTATGGTTATGAATCACTGCTGGGGACCTAGTGTGGTATTTGTAGGCAAGGAGACACTCTGGCTTTTATTGTTACCAGAGTTCTTGTGCTGGCTCTTTCTCATCTGTGTAAGCTGACATTCCTTTAACTGTCATGCAGTTTTTGTGTAGTCAGTGGGCTCTGTTTCTGGATGCTTAGAGAGAGCCAAAGTTATTTGCAGAGTCTTTATTTTTGGTTGCATTATTGGCCTTGGTTTCACAGGGTGGTATAAAATAACAAAGTACTTTTGATGTTGAAGATTGGGCTGCAATCCAGTAGATGGCATTTAAGTGTAATGGCTGGTAGACAGGTTCTTAACCACCCAGCTCTTCTATATTTCTTAGCATTTGCAACTCTGCTGTCTCTCAGTGCTCTGAGTCTGAATTCATCTCTCACTTAAGTGCTGATAACAGATCCTGGGGGTTGGTACTTCCGGGCCACAAACCACAGCCCTGGTGTGTGTTCAGGCTTTTTGTTCCTTCCTCAGCTTGGGGGAAACAGGAATTTGGACTTTGGTAGTGGCAATGGCAAAAGGCCTTTTATTTGTCCACTGGGGCTCCACCCCAGAGAAATGAAGAGGAATTGCCAATCAGAACGATCAGTCAGGAGTTGAGCAACTGTGTTGCAGGTCTAAGCAGTGGGGCCCGCCTGGTGAAGAGCAGGGAGAGCAGGGAGCTTATATGAAAGACAGTCCGACCTCTTCTCTGTAAGGCAGCTTCTGCATGCTGGAGGTAGGGCTAAAGTCTTTGAGGTGCCATGTGGGCCTGAGAGTCGGCTTTGCACAGACCCTTTGCAACTCTACATGTTAATCTAGAAGCTCTGGGTGTAGGGGGTCTGGGAAAATCTCCTATGCCCAGGATTACAAAAGTCCGTGGCAGAAGTGTGGGTCCTCAGGGCCTCTTGCTCACTGTTTCCTCGTGGTAGGAAGCCTCCCTTAGCTCCACACCAATCTCCTGTGAGTGGCTGCCCTTTCTCACTCCTATCTGCTCTTCATTGGTCACCTTGAATCCTTGATGAATCGCAATGTGTCTTCTAGGATGATTCAGTTGAAGAGGTAGAGGTAGAATTTACTTGCTACTCTATCTCTTCTTCATGAGAGAGAAAGACACTAGCTAATTTTAGTCAGCCATCATCATGTTTTCCTCATTTTTTTTCTATTTCTGTGAAGAATATTACTGGTATTTTGATAGGAATTGCATTGAATATAAAATTACTCTTTAGGGACATTTTAACAATGTATATTTTTCTAATCCATAAACATGGAATGTATTTTTATTTTTTTGTGTCCACTTCTATTTGTTTCATGAATGTTTTATAGTTTTCTTTGTAGAAAACTTTCATTTCTTCAGTTAAGTTTATTCCTGTATATTATTTATATGTAGCTGTTTAAAATGGGATTACATTCTTGATTTCTATTTCAGATTTTTCATTGTTTGCATATAGAAATGCTACTAATTTTTGCATGTTGATTTTGTATCCTGCTACTTGATACAAAATCAATAGTTTTGTTTTGTAGTTGTTTATCAGTTTTAATAGTTTTGGTTGGAGTCTTTAGGTCTTGCCCAATATAAGATTATATTATCTGGAAATGTTGGAACCGAACTGTCGATTCCCTCCTGGGCAGGGGTCGCCGCAAAGGATCACCGACACGAGATTCACAGCAGAGAGTTATTTATTACTAGCGCGCTAGGGTCCCAAGCTCTAAGTTGGCCCTGGGACCCCGAGTGCTTATTACAGGTTGTTTATATAGGCAAACACAAGTTCAAACACAGCTTAAGGCGCGAAATTCAAACAAAGCTTTAGGCGCGTGGTAATTGGGTCTAGCTATGACCTGAGCAAGGTGTCTTGTTCTAATTGGTTAGAGCAGGACCTTATGAGGTTTTTTCTTGGAGTTGCTGATTCCGGGAACTTCGAGGCAGGGTGGGACCCCCGGAATTGGCAGGGTGGGACCCCATGAGGTTGTTTCCCGGAATTGGCAGGGTGGGACCCTATCAGGGTGGGACCCTATCGAGGCAGGGTGGGACCCTATCGAGAGCCACCTGGTGTTAATTTTTTCTCTATATGAGGCCTAGTTTCTAAGTTTTATGAGGCCTAGTTTCAGAAACAAGGGTAAGTTTAGTTCTTCCATTCCAATTTAGATGACTATGATCTCTTTCTTTTGTCTGATTGCTCTAGCTAAGAATTCGAATACTATTGAATAACAGTGATCAATGTGGGCCTCCTTGTCTTATTCCTGATCTCAGAGGAAAGGCTTTCACTTTTTCCCCATTCAGTGTGACACTAGTTGTGGGCCTCTCATTTTTGTTTTCATTGTGTTGAAGTATATTCCTTCTGTACCCATGTTTTGAAGGTTTCTTTTTTTTATCTCACGAGATTGCTGCATTTTATCAAATGCTTGTTCAGCATCAATTGAAATGATCATATGATTTTTGTTCTTAATTCTCTTGATGTAATGTATCAAATTGACATGTGTTTGTTGAACCATCCTTGCAACCCTGAGATGAAACACACTTGGTCATGATAAATTATTTTTTAATATGTTGTTGAAATCAGTTTGATAGTGTTTTCTTGAGAATTTTTGCATCAATGTTCATCAAAAATTTCCACCTATGTTTTGTTTTGTTTTGTTTTTTTCCTTTTCTGGTTTTGATAATACTGAAAATATGTTCTATTCTACAAAATGTATAATTTATTTTCAAAAGATGTGGAATGCATTTTCAGTATTACCAAAACCAGAAAAAGTAATACTGGCCTTGTAGAATGGTTTTGGAACTATTCATTCCTTTTCTTTTTCTTTCTTTCTTTCTTTTTTTTTTTTTTTTTTGAATAGTTTGAGTAGTACCAACATTAGTTCACTTTTAGGTGTTTGGTGGAACTCAGCATTGAAACCATCAGATCCCAGGCTTTTCTTTGTTGAGATACTTTTTATTATGGTTTAAATCTCATTATCTCATTACTTGTTATTAATATTAGTCTATTCAGGATTTGGACTGATTCATGGTTCAGCCTTTGTAGGTTGACATTCCTTTTTCATCTCTTATTTTGATTATTTTGGTCTTCTCTCTCTCTCTATCTTTTATAGCCTGGTTAAGATTTTCAAAAAATTATCTTTTTATGTTGTTTATCTTTTGTATGATTCTATTTGTTTCATTTTTATTTATTTCTACTCTGACCTTTATTATTTCTTTTTCTTCTATGAATTTTGGGTATGGTTTTTAAGGTCTTTAAGATGCATTATTCGGTTGTTTATTCAAAGTTTTTCTTACCTTTTTGTTATAGGTGTTTAATACTATAAACTTCCCTCTTAGTACTGTTTTTTCCATATCCCACAGATTTCCATTATTGTGTTTCCACTTTCATTTGTTTTAAGCAATTTAAAAATTTTCCTCTTCATTTGTTTATTATCCCACTGACCATTTAATAACATATTGATTAATTTCCAGGTGTCTGTATAACTTCTGATGTTTCTTTTGTTATGGATTTCTAGTTTATTCCATTGTCATCAGAGATGGCACTTGATATTATTTCAATTATTTGAATGTTTTACGACTTGTTTTGTGACTTAACATGTAGTCTTTTCCTGAAAATGATCTATGTGCTTAGGGGAAGAATGTGCATTGTGTAGCCACTGGGTGAAATGTTCTATAAATATCTATTATGTCCATATGTTCTTTAATGAAGGTAAAGTTCAATGTTTCTGTATCCATTTTCTGTCTGTATAATGTGTCCAGAGCTCAAAGAGGGATGTTCAAGACTCCAGCTACTATTGTATTGAGGTTTATATCTTTCTTTATCTCTAAAAATATTTGCTTTATATACCTAGGTACTCCAGTGTTGGGTTCATATATAGTTTAAATTGTTAAAAATATTTGCTTTTATCATGGTATACTGACCCTCTTTGTCTCTTTTTATAGCATTTGTATTTAAATCTATTTTATCTGATACACATATAGCTACTCCTGATTGTCTTTGGTTCCCATATGCATGGAATGTCTTTTTACATCTCTTTATTTTCAGTTAATGTGTGTCTTTATATTTTATTTATTTCTACTCTGACCTTTTGTTGTGGGAAGTCAGGGACTCCGAATGGAAGGACCAACTGGAGCCATGGCAGAGGAACATAAATTGTGACTATTTCATGGACATTAATCAGTTTCCAAAATTAATACTTCTATAATTTCTTACACCTGTGATTACTGCAGTCTCTGAACATAAATTGTGAAGGTTTCATGGACATTTATCAGTTCCCAAATAGTAGTCTTATAATTTCCTATACCTGTCTTTACTTTAATCTCTTAATACTGTCATCTTCATAAGCTGAGAATGTACGTCACCTTAAGACCACTATTGTACAACTTAATTGTAGAACATGTGTGTTTGAACAATATGAAATCAGTGCACCTTGAAAATGAACAGAATAACAGTGATTTTAGGGAACCAGGGAAGACAACCATAAGGTCTGACTGCCTGCAGGGTTGAGCAGAGTAGAGCTATATTTTTCTTCTTGCAGAGAGCCTATAAACGGATGTGCAAGTAGGAGAGATATCACTAAATTATTTTCCTAGCAAGGGATGTATTATTAAGACCCTAGGAAAAGGATTGCATTCCTGGGGGGAGGTCTATAAACGGCCTCTCTGGGAGTGTCTGTCTTATGTGGTTGAGATAAGGACTGAAATACACCCTAGTCTCCTGCAGTACCCTCAGGCTTACTAGGACTGGGAAATTCCAGCCCTGGTAAATTTTGGTCAGACTGGTTCTCTGCTCTCGAACCTTGTTTTCTGTTAGGATGTTTATCAAGACAATACGTGCACTGCTGAACATACACTGTTATCAGGAGTTTCTGATTTTGTCCTTGCACTCTTTCCTCAGAAGCATGTGATCTTTGCTCTGCTTTTTGCCCCTTAAAGCATGTGACCTACTCCCTGTTCATACACCCCCTCCCCTTTTACAGTCCTTAATAAAACCTGCTGGTTTTGTAGCTCAGGTGGGCATCACGGACCTACCGATATGTGATGTCACCCCTGGCAGTCCAGCTGTAAAATGCCTCTCCTTGTACTCTTTCTCTTTATTTCTCAGAGTGGCTGACACTTAGGAAAAATAGAAAGAACCTACATTGAAATATCGGGGACGGGTTCCTCTGAAAACCTTTATTGTTTCCTTTTCTTTATAGGTGAAGTGTGTTTCTTGTTTGGGTCTTAAAAAATTAACACATCATTGGGTCTTAATTTTTTCATCCCTTCAGCCACTTTCTCTCTTTTGATTGGAGAGCTTAATCCACTTACATTTAATGTTAGTATTGATAAGTAAGGACTTTACTCCTGCCATTTTATTATTTGTTCTCTGGTTGTTTTATAATTTTTTTCTTTCTTCATTCTTTCCTTCCTGTCTTCCTTTCTGTGATTATTATTTTCTCTGATGGTATGTTTTAATTTCTTGCTTCATATTTTTTTGTGTTTGTTTTGTAGGATTTTTGATTTGAGGTTGCTATGAGGCTTGAAAATAACATGTTACAACCAATCAATTTAAGCTGATGGTAACTGAACTCTTATTGAAAAAATGAACTAGGAAACAAAGAGAAAACTAATAAACTAAACAAGTAAAAAGTAAACAAGCAAAGTTAAAAGGAAAGAGGGATGTGTTATAATATTTTCAAAAAATGTGATTTTTATTTAAAATTTTAAAATCTTTGCTCATGAGAAGTACAAAAGATGTTGGGATGGTAGAGAGGAGAAAAAGTAAGTTCATTTTTTGAAATTGTCAGTAGATTTATAAAGTAGATATTAACCTCTAGCAAGGTTGCACAAGCAAAAAAGAGATTCAAATGACCAATACTAGCAATGTAAAAGTAATACAACTACTGATTTAATATACATTAAAATGATAAGATAATCCTACAACCAACTTTATGCCTATAAATTTAATAACTTAGATGAAGTAAACAAACTTTTTGAAAGACAGAAATTACATAAAAAATCTACTCAAGAGGAAATTGGCATATTTTACTAGATGCATATTTAATGTAATTGAATTCATATTTATTATGCTTTCCTTCTCCCAAAAATATTCTTCTTAGATTTTTTTTTACTGGTAAATTACACAAAATATTTAAATGTAGATACAACAGCAATTCTATATAAGCTTCAACAGAAAATAGGAAGAAGGGAAAAATTCCTATCTCTTTTCATGAAGCCAATGTTACCAAATTCAGACACAGGAAAAAAAAAAGGAAAATCACATACTAATTGTCATCATAAATATAGACTAACAATTCTCAGAAAAAAGTTTAGTTTACGAAATATGACAATATATAATACAATATTATATTTAAATAGGTATCCTACCAGAGATTCAAGGCTAGTTCAACATTCAAAAATTAACTAATGGTAACAAGAATACCCAGTGGTTAAATCTTGGTCCTTAATACCATTCTCCAATAACAGAAAGCAAAGCTCCTTGGATAAATGACTTATTTTAGGGTTGTGATGTAGAATATACATGGTAAGTCTGCAGCATTTTGCAGCATGCCAGTAAGCAAAATCTTGCTCCCTCACCCATCCCCCAAAAACCATAATGATAGTATTATGCCAAAGGGATACAAGGACCAAATGAATGATAATAATGGACAAATCTGGGGAAATTTGAACAGCAATATATGTAATATGGTATTTGATTGTACTATCTTACATTAATATGTTGCTATAAAATAAATATCCATTAACCCATACTGACATACAAAAATGACTGCAAAAATTTTTTTAAAAGGATAGAATATATACAAAACACAGGAGAAAAATTCTAAATAAAATATATAGATATTCTCCACTCTAGGAGGTGAGTCATAACTTTACACTCTTAAGTGCGGACTGGGCATTTTGATTTCCTTCTTGAGTACAATATTAAAAAGGGGGAAGGGGAGAGTTATTTTAGAGTAAAAATATCTGAAAAATATAATTTCAGTCAATGGAACAAGGAGAATATAAACCATGAAAAGTCATGTTGATAGCATGTATCCTTGTGACATGTTGAGTGTGGCACTTTATCTCTGTGGCCTTCTTTACCAAATCCCACACACCATTTAATTATGAGGAAAACATCAGGAAAATCCCAATTGTGGGGCATTCCATAAAACACTTTACCCATTTTCTTTCCCACCACCAAGTTCATCAAAAATACGAAAAGTGTGAAAAACTGTTACAGCCAAAATGAGGCTAAGGTTTAACATAATTAAATATAATGTGGCATCCTGGATAGGATCCTAGAACACAAAAATGGCCTCAGGCAAAAACTCAGGTAATTTGGAAAAGTACAAACTTTAATTAGTTTGATGTATGAGTATTGATTCATTAGCTGTGACAAATTTAGCATACTAATGTGATATGTTAACAATACAGAAAAACAAGTTTGGAGCATATGAGATGTTTTCATAAATCTAAAACTGTGATGAAACTACATTCATTTTAAAATGTAATATAATTTGTCATTTTAACAGACTTTAAATATTCATGTAATTATAATCATAGTATTTAATGCACAAAAAGTATCAGATAATATTCAGCATATATTCAAGTTAAAAATTCTTAGCTGAGTATGGTAGCTTATGCCTGTAATCCCAGCATTTTGGGAGGCTGAGGAGGAAGGATTTATTGAGCTCAGGAGTTGGAGACCAGCCTGAGCTGGTATACACACACACACACACACACACGTACACACACAGATACACATACATATACACACATACATATATATAATTTATATCTAAATTAGACAGGCAAGGTGATATATGCCTGTAATCCCAGATACATGGGATACTGCTGAGGTGGGAGAATTGCTTGAGCCCAGAACGTCAAGGTCACAGCAAGCTTTGTTCTTACCACTGCATTCCAGCCTAGATGACAGAGCAAGATCCCTGTCTCAAAATAAATAAATAAACAAAAAAGCAAGCAAGCAAGTAAATAAATAAATAAATAAAACTTCAGAAAACATGGAATAGAATAAAATGTTCTTTTTCTGACAAAAAGTATCTGAAACATACCTATAGTCAATGTTACATGTTATAGTAATAGATTAAATATTTTGCCCCTAAGAACAGGCAGAAGGGTAGGATGTTCTCTGTCTCAGAACCTGTACTTAACATTTTGTTGGAAGTTTTAGCAGCACATTAAGATAAAAAACAAAGAAAATAAATGTAAACATATTGGAAAGGAAGAAGTAAAATTTCCCACATTACAGATGACAATACTAACCTAGAAAACCCTACATAATCTGCAAAAGAAAAGTCCTGGAATTAGTAAATGAGTTTAGTAAATTCATAACATACAATGTAAAAAATGTATAAATACATCTTATTTCTATATACGAACACTGAAAAGTGGAAAGGAAAAATTTTAAAAAAACTATTAATAATAGGTCAAAAATCTAAATGCTGAGATATAAGTAACAATATATGTGCAGGAACTGTGAGCTGAAAACAAGAAATCAAAGACCCAAATAAACATAGAATATACCCTGTACATAGATTGAAGACTAAACATATTGAAGAAGTCAGCTCTCCTGAAATAAGTAGATAAATGCAATATGTTTTGTTCTATAGATAAAATGCAATGGCAATAAAATCATCTAAGGATTTCCTTTTTATTTATTGGCAAGCCATTTCCAAATTTCTAATGAACAGCATATGAACTAAATTTGCTAAAACCTTTTGAGAAAGCAAAATATAGTCAAGTGACTCTCATAAGTCAATATCAAACAAACTATAATGTTACAATAATCAAAACAGTATGGTATTAGCAAAGTATAGACACAAAGATTGATGTAACAGAATAGAGAATCCAGAAAAAAGACCCACAAAAAACATGGTTAGTTGGCTTTTGACAATAGGGAAAAGGTATAGCAATGAAAAGGGGTAGCATTTTCAATGACTTGTGCTAATTTTATTTATATACAATTTTAGAAATTGCAAACTAATCTATAGATCTATAGTGCCAGAAAACAGATCAAGGACTGTCTTGTAATTAGAAAATATGGAAGATTGCATCTTTGAGGAAGGATTGAGATGTTTGATGTTTTTCTTTTATTAAAGATTTCTTGGGGCATATGTCAAAGCTTACCAAATTTTCTACTTTAAATATATATAGTTTGTTGCTAAAGCTATAAACATAAAATACTATAATAAGCAAAAATATCTTCATATTGTTATTTTAGTTTATGGTATTTGTTAATTGTAAACTTTTGAAGATATATTTTAGCATATATAATATTTTTGAAAACAATAAAATAATAATTGAACAAATATCTATCAGACAGTTTATTAGTGCTTATACCCTTTAATCCTTATTATTTATCTTTGAGACAGTAACTTTATTTTAGACATACCAGTCAGAGGTTCAGATAAATTAAGCAACTGACTACTAAGCAATTCACAAAACAATATCAGAAGAGTTTTGAAAAATATTTAACTGAACTTTTCTAATTACATGTATATCTCCTTAAGAATATTGTTAGTATATCTCCATAGAACATCATCCAGGTTTGTTACTTGAAAATATCACTCTAACTTTAATGTAGAGAGCATGCTGAAATGAAGTGGTGGAAACAATTGGTTGCAGGAAGACCAGCTAGGAGGCTAATTCATTACTCAATGGAGCTGACTCAATTATAGTATAGACTAGGATAGTGAAAATGAAGAGAAATGAACATATCCAAAATATATTTGTAAGAAATATCATTTATGCCTATCTTAGTGACTCCAAAAGAGCATGAGAAAGTGGTTTTCATTGTGAAGAACAAGTGAAATTATTGATAATAAAATCAATCACCTTTGTTTAACTTATTTGGGATTATTTAAATATATTAAAGTTACAGTCTCTAAATATTGCTTTTCTCCACTCTATCACTTAATTTAACTTACATTTATTGAGATCCTATCTTGACCAGGCACAGTGGCTCACGCCTGAAATCCCAGCACTTTGGGAGGCTGAGGCAGGCAGATGACCTGAGGTCAGGAGTCAGAGACCAGCCTGACATCAGCAACATGGAGAAAGCCCATCTCTGCTAAAAATACAAAATTAGCTGGGCATGGTGGCATATGCCTGTGATCCCAGCTACTTAGGAGGCTGAAACAGGAGAATTACTTGGACCCGGGAGGCAGATGTTGTGATTAATCAAGGTCATGCCATTGCACTCCAGCTTGGGCAATGAGAGGAAAAAAAAAAAAAAAAAGCAAAAACAAAAACAAAAACAAAAAAAACTCTGTACCTTATTTATACTACTTAGCTAAGAAAATATAATTAAAGCTATGCTATTGCATATATAATCTTAACAAACACCAAATTCAAAAACATTATTATCTGTGTGAATTTCAGTTATAAATGTAATATCAACACTATCTGCTTTTGGAAATTACAGTGCCTCAATCCCCTTTTTGTATGATTCCTGGATACAGCCTGCGAGTAAGAGGCACTAGTGAGATATTTGAGAAGTGGACGAAAAAGGGAGACTGTTATCCTTGAGAGGCAGCTGTAGACCTAGAGGATGTTCAAACAGCTCCCGGGAAGCTCTTGTGAAGCAATTGCTTTAGTGCTGTGGCTACTAAGGTGGCTAGCAGGGGTCTCCTCAGAACCATTGGTGCCCATGGTAATGGGGTAGCTTTCAATAGGTTCTTGGTATTCAGAACAGCTGCTGTGGAAGACCTCTAGTAAAACCAGCTGATTTGTTGCAGCGGAATAAGTCCTTCCATAGAAGCTTGTGGCTTCCTTGATCTTCCCTTCACTCAACTCTTACAGCAGGTAAGCTTCTAGTTCCCTGTATGCAACCTTGCATACTGGGAATACAAATAGTACCTTCTCCTCCTTACTAGATCCCTTCTAATACAGTATTTAATTTCAGAAATTGCCAGACTATGTGAAGCCCAGATCAGATGCATTGTTAGGTGTTTATTGTGCTTTCTCTTCATTCAGTATACTTGTATAAAACTTCCTACAAGTGTTTACTAGACTTTTGAAAACTATATAGAGCTCTTTCTATTAGACTTACAATTTTTAAGCACTGAGGTCTTTAACTTTGGATTTACACTCCCTAGCACTGCAGGGCCTCTGCCTATTATCAGCAAATGTTGTGTATATTAAATGATAATTCAAATGTTTATAGTATTAAGTGAATTTATCTTTACCCAGACATCCACTATTATGCCGTGTATTTTGCAAATAATAAAAAGGGTGTTATGACAATACTCACATGGACTAGAAAAGTACAAAGATGTGTTTTATGTAAAATTTTATATTATCCCAGCCTTGAATATAGTAAAAAGAATCTCTGAAGCAAATATTGGGGAATTAATGGTGTGAAGCCACAACTTGATTATTTTCAACACGTCTAAAGTTTGAGTAACCCATAATAGTTTTTGATAACTTAGAAAAGCGGGAACTTCTTTTACTCACTTAAAAGAGAAATGTGAAATGATTTCCATGAAGAAAAAACTACCCGAGGGATAGTCTGAATTCTGCTATATAAAAGGTTCACCCATTTTCCTTTTATTAGCTTTGTAGACAGAAATGCAAAATTAACAAACCATGAAATTCAACACCACACCAAACAGTAACAGATGCCTGACTTTGCAGTTGCTGGAGCAAAAACCAACATATATATTTCAAGAATTGGAAGATAGATCATTTTGCTTCCTTTGAAAATTCAAACATTTGCATGCTTTAAACATATCCATTTAGAAAAGATTCACTTTAAATGTACCCTCTACATCATTGGTGCAATATAGGAAACATTTCGAAACTCATTGGAGCATTGCCATCGTATGTCTGACTTGCTATTATACATAGTAGACAACCATGATAATCACATATAATTTACTGAATAAAATTAAATACTGCATCTTTATGTGTGTCATTGTAGATACACCTGCAAGGATTACATTTCTTTCAGGTGAGATATTAAAATTATAAGCAAAAATTTTATATGTAATTAATGTGATGATTAATGTTTTTTCATACAATCACAGAATTATCAATATTAATTCTATAAAGGATTATATTGCTGTTGTGCTTAATGTTCTTTTAAAATACTTAAACTTTGTATAAAAATAACTTTGAAATTAATGAGAATAAATTTAGTTTATTTATAAATCAGTTGCTGCCTTAAAAATAATATCATACTCTTTGATCCAGGTATCCAATTCTTAGGCCCTTATTTTAAAGCCAGATATTTAAAAAATACAAGAATATTTGTATATGAACATCTTCCATTAAAACCTAAAAATAAGCTAAGTATCCAGTGATAATGAAATTATTGAATACAATTTATCTGTGTATTATACTATGCAGCCATAAGAATCTGTATTTTAGAAGCGACTACAAACCAACATCAAAGGAAATGCTTACATTACAATAATGAATCAAACAACAACATTTTTTAAAGGGTTATACAATATCACCTCCTACTTAAGTATTTAACACAAATATATAAACACACACTTATATACACACACAATCTATGACTGGTATATGTAAAGCAAAATGTTAACAGTGGTAATTTGTGAAAGTTGGAAAGATATGTAATAGGTCTTTTCTTTATCTCCCCCTTTGCACATTTCTGCCTCTGAAAAAGTCCTATCATAAATATTTGCAACATCAAATTAAATGTAAATTGTTTTAAATTTAAATTGGATTGCCATTGTTTTACAAATAGAACTTAGTTTGACCTGTCAATAATTTATACAATAAGCAAGAGATATGCTATTTAGGGAATTTATTATTATATGAAATGTGTAAATGACATTATGATACCAGTAGTTATGTAAAACCCTGACTTAGAAATTAAGAGATCACACAATTTTTACATAATGATCAGGCATAAAGCTTCATAATGCTGAAATATTTCCAAGCAAATTCAGTAGAATCATGCAAATACCAATTTCTTAATAATATGCTACAGGTAGAAATTCAATGTTATAAAAAATAGGCACATTACATGCTGTCATAGATACACTCTGATGAAGATTAGATATTTTTTAATTTATATGATTTAAACATTTTCATAATCCAAAATATTATCAGATAGACTTGGGTATACAAGAACTCAAAACAAGTTTACCTACCCATAAATGAAAAGCGGAGTCTACCTTGTGAATCCTTCTGGGAAAAAGAAATGTTTGAGTTGAGATATGAAGGATAAATCAAATAGATAACAAGACAGAATAAAAGAGCATTCTGAATAGACAATAGCATTAGCTAAATGCAAAATAGAAATCGTAAGAATATAAGGACCTATGAAATCCCATCATTAGAATGAAGATGACATTGATAAAGTAACATGAGTTACTGCCAGCAAGGTTGGTGGGTTCTCTTCAGACAAAGTCTTCTAAATCATCTGAAACACATTGTCTTTTTTTCTTGGGACAATGAGAATCCACTGCCTAGTATTTTTGCCTAGTAGAGAAGTGGCATTATCTGATTTTTTAAGAATGATTATTTTCTCTGCATTGTGGAGACTGGACCAAAGAAAGGGCAGGAAATAAATGTTAGAAGTTTACCAAAATAAATTGAGTATGATGGTACCTGGACTACGGTTGTGACAATAAAGATGGAGTGTCATAGGCAAGTCTGTGAGATTTGGAGCTGACGGAGTAGGAGAAATCACGCATAACTCAGAGGTTTCAAGCTCGAGCAACTGGGTAAATGACGGTGCTATTTCTTAAAAAATGTAACAATAGATGTGGAGAAGATTTAGAAGAAGATAATTACTCCAGTTTAACCTGTTCAATTTGAGGTATCTTTGTGATATGTAAGTGGAGATTTTGAATAGGTGATTTAATGCTTAGGAATGGAATTCTCATAAATGTCTGTGTTAGGAATTTACAAGTATCACTGAAGTTGGTCAGACACATTTCTCTTTATGGGCTTGGACATTCCTTACAACTTGCCATTCAAATAAAATTTCTTACTTTTCTTTCCTTGGAAAAAATACAAAATTAACAAACTGAATATTAAGTAAAATCCACAAATGTGTTTCTTCCAAATACCTGTATTTCTTTCAAATATTGCTACAAAGGAAATAATAATCATGTCAAAATTCTGATGCAAAGGTTTTCTTATATATGTTCAATTTGAAATAAAGTAAGACAAGTATCTCTCTTATAAATGAGATAGTCAGGTTGTGATGTTACCAATAAATATATCTCAAATATTAATAGAAGTATGTGATATCTGGGGACTGTTTTATCTGTCTAAGGACTATAATTATAAAATAGATCAAACACTATCCAATTTGAAACAGGTTCCAAGCCTTACCATCGGTGCTTGTCTATCAGTTACAGGTAAATTCCTCTTTGCCCACCCATTTATTAAAATTAGCTTTAATTGTTTATTAGCCAGGATTATTTGGAAATCTCTGCTTCTATAGAATGCTGAAAGCAGTGCTGACTGGAATTTATTGAAGAAAAAGCAAATTACGCATTTGAAACTCATTTGTTGGGAACAAAACAAACATACAAACTCCATTATGCAATATCCCGAAACATGCTTTTCGTTATGTATAAAACAATCAATGTACATTCCATATCTTTATTAATACTTCTACTTTATAAAACACAAATTCTTAGGAATTCTATTTTACCTGAGGACCCAAATGTTTTAGAATATTTACTTATTAATTAAAGTTGGTTAAATGTCAGTTTCTTGAAGCATACTTTCTACTTTTCAAAAATACATAGACAGGATTCCACTATTTCTGAACTTTAAATGTAATTGTGGACAAGTCTAAGGTCAACCTGCTTTATTTAGCCATGTCATCAACATGCTTTTTTTTCCCCTTTCTGATAGCTTGTATTCTGTTCCAATATTTCAAAGTCCTACAAATTCACCTGAATACGTCTTGATTTGCCGATTTTTTATGTGCTTTTCTTCCAAAATATTGTATTTCGTTTCTATCAACAGGTTTTTTTCCACAGGAAGGAAGAAAGGAAAGAAGGAAGGAGAAAGAGAGAGGAGGGAGGGAAGGAAAGAAGGAAGGAGAGAAGAGGGAGGGAAGGAAAGAAGGAAGGAGAGAGAGAAGAGGGAGGGAAAGAAGGAAGGAAGGAAGGAAGGAAGGAAGGAAGGAAGGAAGGAAGGAAGGAAGGGAGGGAGGGAGGGAGGGAGGGAGGGAGGGAGGAAGGAAGGAAGGAAGGAAGGAAGGAAGGAAGGAAGGAAAGAAGGAAGGAAAGAAGGGAGGGAGAAGGAAGGAGGGGAGGAAGGGAAGGGAAGGGGAGGAAAGGGAAGGCAAAGGAAGGGTAAGGGGAAGAAGGGAAGGGGAGGGAAGGGAAGGGAAGGGAAATAAAATGAGAGAGAGAGAGAGAAGGAAGGAAGGAAGAGAAAGAAAAAAGAAAGGAAGAAAGAGGAGAGAAGGAAGGAAGGAAGAGAGAAAGAAAAAGTAAAAATCTTTCCTCTAGTTTGCTTTTTATTCTCATATACATATACATACATATACACATATATGTATGTATATAAATGTATATACATAACATAAATACATAAACATATGTACATAAATGTATACATATATGCATATATACTTATATATACATATATTGTGTATGTATACATATATGTATGTATATATGTATATATACATATATATGTGTGCGTGTGTGTGTGTGTGTGTATATATATGTTTGTATTTTATTCCATGCTTTGGTTACATGAGTCACTGTGATGTTGAATCACCCTTTTAGTCACCATTCCTGCTATACTCTAATCCCTCTCAACTGCATGATTTTTCCTCTCCCTAATTTATCTGTTTATCTCAGACCTTTCCTCTACATCATTAATTCTCATGCTGTATCTATTGTCCTTTGTTTTATTGTAGTATGTATTCATTTCTAAATTCTATAATAGTTTTGCTCCAGTTGTACTGTTTTTCAACTTTCATCTTAGTCTTTTATATCTCTTTTATATTGTATTTTATAGGTCTCAAATTCTCTTACATTTATTCTGTTTTTAAACCTTTAATATTACTGATAATATAAAATATTTATTGTGAAAAATTGTGTCTTTCTGTAGGTTGGATTTTTCATGTCTTTTTAATATTTTATATTACTTTTTAATTTTGCAATATTTTTGTGTGATCATTATATTTCTGGTTTTTCAAATCAGAGAGTAAGTGAATGTTTTTAATCTAATTCTATTTTGTTTTACCCCTAGATATTTTATTGGTGGACTGTTTTTCCTACTTTTACTATCATGACATATTATTTGTGCAATTATTTAAAATCACCAGTTTGAAGACTATGAACTGATGATCTTTATCCTTTATTTCACTTCTAATACAGCTTGAGGAGACTGGACCAGAGAATGGGGGACTATTTGCACTTATTCTAGTCTTTGCTCAGCCGTCGGAATCTCTTGGGGAAAGCCTTCTTGTTTTAAAGTACTTATCAATAGTGGGTGCAACAATAAGCTCTTGAACCTTTTCTGGACAATCATTCTCTTCCTCAAATTTACCTACCGTCTTCATTCTATTTGCAGCTAGAATAAGGGTAAATAGGCAACACTTAGGTATGCTTTTATTTTGACCTTATCTGTTTTATAGTAATTTATGTAATGCAAAGACATCAGCTTGCTCAAAATCACTCTATTTGTGGGAAACATGGCTTATTTGAAGAAAGCAAGTCCGATGTGAATGGAGATCAGAGAGGGGAGACAATGGGTGAAACAAGCAGTTGAGATTGGAAGAATACATAGTGGCCAGTCTGCAGGACTTACAGAAACTCTTAAGTATTTGAAAGAGTTTTATGAGGTAAATATTACAATCTTCATGGTTAACTTTGTACTTTTAAAAAGATATATCATATTGCAGCATAAACAGTAGATTAAAGAGGTCACTTTAGACAAGGCAGTCAGGTCTAGGATAATGATCACATTTATTTGATAGTAATGAAAAGTGACAGAAGCAGGTGAGTTTGAGATTGATTTAGTGGGCAAGATGATGGGATGCAGAGAAGCTTGATTAAGAAATACAAATGAGAAAGGCCGGGCGTGATGGCTCATGCCCGTAATTCCAGCACTTTGGGAGGCCGAGGCAGGCGGATCATGAGGTCAGGAGAACGAGACCATCCTGGCTAGCACGGTGAAACCCTGTCTCTACTAAAAACATGAAAAAAGAAAAAAAAAAAAAATTAGCCAGGCGTGGTGGTGGGTGCCTGTAGTCCCACCTACTCCAGAGGCTGAGGCAGGAGAATGGCATGAACATGGGAGGTGGAGCTTTCAGATCCTGCCACTGCACTCCAGCCTAGGTGACAGAGTGAGACTCTAACTCAAAAAACAAAATATAAATGAGATAAATATTGTTATGTTTAGTAATTAAGCTTATGAGTATGAGCTCCCCTCAAAATCTAATGATTGAAAAAAATCTGGCGGCTTAGATATGAGGCTTGATTTCCAGTATGCAAAAAGATGACAAAGAAAAGTAGGAAGAAAAAGACTGCAAAAGTTTGTTTAGAAAGTTAGAATGTCAGTTATTTCCTTTAGACTAGATTGGCTTCCTTAAGTAAAATATTTTCTATGCAGTAGTTTTACAGAAGACTTTAGGCTGAAGTGGTTAAGAGTAAGAGTTCTGGCATCAGATAATTGGTTCTGCATCAAACCCCAGCCCTAGATTCTCACTGTGTGACCTTCTACGTGGTATAAAACTCTCTATTTCTCAGTTCCCCTTGAGTATAATAATTACTTTTCATACTATAGAGTTATGAGAGTTAAAATAAATGCTTGACATACAGTAATGCTGGCAAGTGACAGCAGTCATAGCTGCAAAGTCTGCCATAACTGTGAGCTCTAGTGCTATGTTATAAATCTCACATTCTCTGTCAGAAATGAGCTAAAATACATAGTTATGAAGGCAAGGATTATATTTGTAAAATAATTCTAAAATTATAACTATAAAAATTACATATTCAAAGATTATTTCAATTCAATAAATGGAAAGCATTTGGAAGTCTATGGTAATTAGAAAAGTCTGTGTGAAAGTTATCAATAGGAGTTGCTTCAGATGAAGTGCTGGGTTTTAAGTATAAAGAGAGATGACTGGTATCAATTGTGTGCTACTGAATTAAAATGAAAAAAAAAAAAAAAAACCCAGTCCTGTTGGGGTCCGCGTGTTTTCTAAACAAAGGAATGAACACACAAGACAACACAAGACAAGACAAACATGGCGGCCGCCCCAAATGACGCGCTCTGCTTTATTTTATACAGTCGTTTGTGGAATGTTGCCAAGTCATAAGACACATTGTTGTTTTTCTGACCTTTCTCTGACTTTCTGGATTTTCAAGATGTTTACACATAAACAAGCCCCCAGGGTCTGCTGTTTGCAGCTGGCTCCTTTGTCCTCCCTGTTTGCAGGGAAGGAACGCCCTGCTTCATTTGCAAGAGCAGGACTTATTGGGTACGCCCTGCTTCGTTTGCAAGAGCAGGACTTGTCGGGAACGTCTCGTTTGTGAGCACGTAGTCCTCTACACAGTCCAAAGAGAAATTATCATTTAATTTGCTCATAATTCTGCGAGTTAGTCATTTGGGTCAGGTTCAGCTGGATGATTCTTCTGCTGATTTCAACTAGAGTCACTCATGTTCCTTCAGACATCTGTAGGACTGCCTAAAGGCTGATGCCTTTGGCTTCATGTTTGATTCCTGAGGCTTGCTGTAACATGATTGATGTGGAGAGGCTCAGATGAGGTGATTTCTCTCTGCTCTACTCAGTTTCTCATCCTCTAATCAGATAGGCTGAGCATCCTCACAGATAAACTTAGGGCAGCATTGCAAGAAAGTAAAAATGACATCTGTAAGGCTTCTCAAAGCTTAGGCTTAGTACTACCACAACTTCTCTTCCTCTGTACTCTGTCAAAGAAAGTCACAAGCCATCAAAAGAAGAAAGAAATGGATTCCACTTCCTGATGGGAAGAACGGCGAAGTTCAATTGAAGAAAATAAATGCATACAGAGACGGGAGAAAATATTTTTGAAGGGATATTTTAAATCAAAGACAAGTGGAGCAAAGACATAACAGTAACATGAGCTATTGCATGTTGAAGAGTTGAGATAGACTGGTCTGCTTAGGGTGAAAATCCCTTGTGAGAGATCTTAAAGATAGATAAAGTATTCATTCATTGAGTTTTTAGAACAACTCTGTCCAAGAGAAAAATATTCTGTGCCACAAATGTAAGCCAAATATAAAATTTTAAATTTTGAACCATTTTAAAAAGTAAAAGGAAGCAAGTGGAATAAGCAATATATTTTACTCTATATTAATATTTAAATATTATTATTTAAATGAATAATCAATGTTCTTAAACTGTTAGAGATATTTTACGTTCTTTTGTTAGTACCAAGTATTTTAAATTAGGTATGATTTTCTACTCATAGCATATCTCAATTCAGACTACACATGTTTTACCTGCACAAGAGTCAGGTGTAGCTAGTAGTCCATATTTTGGGAAGTTCAGCTATAGAATGCTGTGTTTAGAATCTTTCACTTGAATATTTTAGAAATATATAGTTTCCAGCTTGGAGTCACAAAAAAATACTAGCCCGGAATTATGATACTTGGCCTCTAACTCTGGTTAGGCCCCTAATATGTATTTTTTTATATTTTTATTATAACAGTTATAACAGTTATCTTCATTTCTTCCTTAAAAGTAAGTGTATTGGCAGTATTTCCTTTAATGTATTTTGGACCTCTAATATTACATAATCCTCTTATTCTTAGACAGAATCTAAAAAATAATTTGATTTCACTGTAACGAATGTGTACAGAACTGAAGTATAGAGCAACTAAAGCAAGATCACCCATTAGGAAATGGCAGTATGATGAGTACGTGCTGAAAACAGAGAGGAAGAGGAAAGACAATAGCTAATCCTCAGAGAGAAAGAGACTGAGCCTGAGCCTAAACTTACTAAAAGGGTTATTGATTGATTGAAAAAGAAGCAAGAAATGTAAAATAGTTATCAGAAAGAGTGAATCTCAAAGTTCAGAGAGACTGGATGTCTTTACATAGTGATTGTAATTGAAACCGTGGTAAAGAATTCAGATAAACTTTTCTCCTTAAAAGAAGTAAAGGAAAAAAGTAGAACAATGTCTATACTTGGTGCCAAGGAAAAACATTAAACTACAATCAATGACAAAAGAAAAGAGCCAGCCTAGTGTACTGTAAAGGAAAAACTAAGAAAAGTTTAAAGAAGAAAAAGTAATATTTAACATTTTGAAAAGCTATATAAAATTAAGGAAGTTGAGAATAAAAAAAAAGTAGGTTTTATATTCAAAAAGTAATTAATGACATTTAAAAGAGAGAGAGGCACGAGGCCCATTAACAAAACTGCTTATTCTAATTTGATGAAATGGGAGCAATGACTGTAAATTATTTCTTGAGAAGTTTTGTGAATAAAGAGTGAGCAACAATATTTATTGACCACTAGCCATAAAAAGTAGGTAAAATCACCCCAACATTGTCTATAAAACTAAAAACAATAATGCAAGTGCTAAATTATTAATTGAATTGGAAATATATATCAACGATTGTAGATAAGAAAGAGTTAGTTAAGGAAGTACTTAAATATATACAATGATACTCCCTATGACATGCAAAATCCTCAGCAGTAGCTTATTTCTAGATTATTTATTTTTACTTTAAAAAACCATGTGAAAGTTTTGTAAATAACAGAGACCTATCTAATTTTTACCAATTTCTCTTATATTCTTTCACACACTTATGAACATCTGGATGAACAGACTGAAAGTAATTGATTAAAAATCAAACATCGCCCTCATTGATAAGAAACTTACTAATCCACAAACCCTTGTGTGACACAATTAGCAAACATTTGAGAGCTGATGTTTCTTAATGGTAAGGGAGAATCAAAAGGAGTTAAGACTGCGTCTTTATTATGTGAGTAAATAGTAGTTGTCTATGTGTTTTGTAACTGTTTCAAATACTGTATTTTATCACCTTGAGACTCGGAGGCAAGCAGATAAAATATTTTTAACAACAGTTTCACTTTCTCTGAAGTCTATATAGCTAGCCCACAGCTACAGTGCCAAACACAGTGCTCGAGGAAAAAGGACTCCTAACAGTATTACTTTTCTCACGTCTCTCATCTAACTTTACAAATGGATAAATGTTAGGAAAAGAGGTAAAGAAAGGGAAGGAAACAAGAATCTGGTCTTAGACTTGGGTGCATTATTAAAGCCTGAACATGGGTTAAAAGTAGAGTACGGTCTAAAACAGTTGCAGTTGAAGAGACACCAGGAAGCATCACACTGATTTGGGAAAGTGTGTTAGTTCTGGAACTCACATGTATATTGCTCCTACACCATCTGGTTCCATCACATTTACCTCAGGTTGTTCACAGGCTTCCTATTGTGCATATGGACACTTCTCATAATACATCAACCTGTTTATGCAAATAAACTTTTATATAAACTCAGTTGCTGAACTGCTAAATTAGGACTTAGAAATTTAATTAACATCTAATTGCAGGTATGTGAATTGATGTTTTGCTAAATTATAAATATTGTTCATTAAATATGACAGATATGTTCCTGGCAAGCTACTCTATAAATTTCCTCTCCTATGTGACCTAAAACTCTACAAATATTTTTACTTATAATTAAATGATTAAAACTATTATTAGCACTATACTGTCAAATGGAAACTGTAAAAAAATTAATTGACAGATAGTAGTATATGACATATTAACGTAACTAACTGAAAAATCTAAGGATCCCAATTTAGCAGTCTGGAAAATTCAAATAGAGAGCAATAATTGAGGTTAAGTGAGTTTCTAAGACACAATTTCAGAATAAGAAAATATAAATAGGTAAGTTAAATAAATTTTAAATGCTCCTATTGTACATTAAAGAGTAAACTATTAAGGTTAGAAAAAATTACTAAGAAAAATTAGATTTGAGATTATTCCATGTGGATATATTAACATGTTAATGAATCCCCTATTATCTATTTTGAAATCTTAT
Source organism: Macaca nemestrina (assembly GCF_043159975.1). Taxonomy (NCBI): domain Eukaryota; kingdom Metazoa; phylum Chordata; class Mammalia; order Primates; family Cercopithecidae; genus Macaca; species Macaca nemestrina. The sequence goes on from NC_092129.1 coordinate 83,860,345, forward strand.
TGTAGTACTTAAATTAATAGGCATTAAACTTTGAAAATGGACTAATTCTTAGAATTTTGAAAGCATATATATGGTTTATAGTCACAAAAAACTAAATAATCTAGGCTTAGGATGTCCTGTCAACAATATAAATAACACTGAAATATTATTTGGAATAAAATCTCAAGTTCACATCTACTTGGTCCCTGATACTTTGAAGCTCCTACTAGTTCTGCTAATATATCTTCACAGTGAGTCCTAGCTAACACCTGTTCATGACTAGCACTGACTTGCTGCTGAGCTCTTTTCTACAGACAGCAAAATTGGTGCCGATAAAGGTATGTAACTTTGGTTCATCTGCTAACATGCACAGTATAACTGTGTTTCCTGACTCCTCTTACTGTCATAGCAGCAGAGACCTTAGAATCTGAGAAAAGTCATCTGCTCTAATGATTACAGGTATTAATCCAAATCTGAATTGTTTCCCTCACTATTACAGATTGGTAAGTAAGCAAGCCCTTTACTCACTTTTAGTGAGAACTCTTGTTTTTCATTTTAAAATCCTGTTTATCAAGATAACTGGATATTTGTGGGGTGCCTCTTAGTACTATCTCACACATTCTTCACTCACTCTTAAATGATTTCACAGCATGTGTCACAGGATTTTGGACTGCTTCCTAGTCAGAGAATTTCTTCTATGCTACTCTTCCAAGAGACTAGACAATTGTGCCTTCCTACTCTTCAAGTGTTACTCTCCATACACACATCACCATTTCTCCCAAAGGTTAGGCGCTCATACAAGTATGCCTATTGGTGGCATAGCTTGAAAAATTCTGAGTCCCATAAAAAAATGTTGAGTAATGCTACACCTTCTATTCCTTCACCTTTCACTACTCGACACCATCTCTAATGAGATTCTGACATATTTATCTTACCTCATAAATGTATAATCAACACAGAAATTCATCCATTTAATATAATTTCTTTCTGTAGAAAAAGTGGAAAAGGAGCATGAGTTCTGTTCTTTATACATCTATACTTACATGTTTGTTATTTCAGATCATATTAATTTATAAGGAAGAGATTTATATTGGGCATGTTCTTAGACAAATCATTCTCTAGATATGGAGGTATGTCCAAATAAATTACTCTGACACAGTTATAGCTTAGTGTATCTTCACAAATTGACCAAATTATCACAGGTTTCTTTAAACAGAAAATTATACCCTAAAATATCCTTCTTAGACTTGTATTTTAAATACCAATTTCACATGACATTTTCATACTTGTCATAATGTTCTCAGTGACAAGTTTAAGCTTCTTTGACAGAAGAAATAATGATTTTCTAATTCAGGCTGCATTATAAAAACAGTGGGAAGTTTTATATTTAAGAAAAATACATGTATTGCCTTCTACAAACTGAAAGCAACTCAGTTCAAAGTAAATTTATGATACAATCTGAAAAGGTAATATTGAATAAAGACTATAGATTTATCTCACTTATGTGTAGGGTAAACATATAACTTCTAAATCAAACTGTGAAACATTTGAGAGTGAAATGACGTGCTATTGAGGTTATGATAGAACAATAGGCATAAAATTTAGGCTGTCCTGATAAAACAATATATAGTCACCATGGTTGTATAATTTTGGAAGTACTTGAAGTACTAAAGTATTAATTGAGTGATAATAAATACATCACTTCCAAGCAAGGAAGTGATTTTATAACATTGTCCTTGATTCAAATAAACCATTGTTTGGGAGACACAGCTTGATTTAATAACATTATTAGTTATGAAAGCAAGGAGAAAGAAAATAAGGTGCTGAATCATTTTAAGGTCAACATTGGTTATCAGATATATACTAAGAGTTGGAACTTAAATGTGCTGAAATTGCACATCTTAGAATTAAGAAAAAACATATTATGAATGTAGTATATTATACCATGTTAAGTCAGCAAATAATTTAAAACAATATGAAAATTGTAATAAACAGAGAAGACATTTAAAAATATAACACTTATTTCTTTTGAAAGACAACAAAAAAATTGAAGGCAAGTATTTCCATAAAAATACATTTATTTCAAATCATCATCATATTTCAAATGTGATACTTCACAATCGTCTACAAAAAGTACAGTAAAAGTTATCTTTTATTTTTTATTCTAGTGAGACTACCATCAGGCTATTTCAGCATATGTTTTTAAAAGTGATAAACTTTCAGAGAAATCGAAGCTTCATAATGGATATTTGATACTCACCTCATCTCTACTGACTTCATCACACACACAAAAAAAATACAAAAGTAGGACGATAGAAGGAAGTTCTAGGGTGAAAGGTAAGGAACAGTGCCTTCTTAATGTCAGGAATTTATTTCAGCTTAACCACATTTGACACCAAATTAAATAATAATACCTAAGGATGGATTGCATTTTTACTCTGAGAGAGTAGTTTAAATTCTTTAGAATACATATTCCCTGCAGGGATAGGAACACCCTCCAAGGGGGTTTCCTTAGGATTGAAACCATATGTATATATGTTAAAATCATTTTATCTTTCCATAAGGTCATAGTACATACATAGGTATGCAGTATATCTCTGGTATTAAAATTTCAAAGAAGTCCAGAAAATAATGTTTAAAAAGACTTCTGAGAAAGGTGACTGTAATGGGAAAAAAGGCTTTAATGGAGAAAAAAGGCAAAAAAATGAAAACAAACAAACAGAAAACCTGAGAATCACTGCTCTAGAAATAGGTAAAAGAGTTTGTGGCTAGAAGATGAAGTATGGGAGTTAGACATAGGGACTGTCTGTGCACAGAGTTTTTAGTTACTGTGGAATTCACAACTAACTGCGGCAGAAATCTCAGGAAACAGACAGATACACGCAAAAGTATTGAATCTCACCTGTGTTGAGCAGGTAAAATGGTGCTGGGGGATTTCATAAACAAGCAATAGCTATGAAGAATCTAGGCAGAATTTGAGAGTGGATGTTAGAAAAGGATAGGGACTTGTTTGGACATGTCAAGTAGCAGATTACTGTTTTTCAGTGGCATGGGTTTTGGAAGAGCTTTTCCTCTGAGAATATTGATAGACACTTCATGTGCAGATTAAAAATAGTGGCCAAAGGATTTGTCATTGAAAGGAGAAATTTTTGACTGCATAGAGAACTAGACACAGCAATTCTAGCATTTAGACAGCAACTTTGCTGAATACATACAAACAACAACAACAACAAAAAAAACGGCTGAGAGCAAGTTCTTTCTATGGGTGAAGATAAAAACGCTTACTGAAGAAATACATTTGAATAAATAGAATACCTATTTGACAAAAAAACCTAATTACCAGCTTTCTAAATACTGCTTTTCTAATGACCTCATCTGATGAGAAGAAACTGCCTATATTATATACAGTGCTGAAAAACAATGGGGCAAAATTTATACCATATGGTATTGATTCTAGTGAGGAGGGTTGTGGAGGAAGTGGGGATGGGTAAGAAGTACCAATAAAATAATTAGAAAGAATAAGACCTAGTATTTGATAGCACAACAGTGTGACTAAAGTCAATAATTTAATTGTACATTTTTAAATAACTGAAAGATTATAATTGGATTGTTTGTAACACAAAGAATAAATGCTTGAGGGGACTGATACCTCATTTTCCATGGTGTGATTATTATGCATTGGATGCTGGTATCAAAATATCTCATGTACCCCACAAATATATACACCTACTATGTACCCAAAAGATAAAATAAAATAAAAATTGAAAATGTATATTCGGCATGCATTTACTCAATGCTATATCAAATAAAATTTCCCTGCATTGAGAATCGCATATCCTCATTTAATACCTTTATAATCAAAGACTAATGATTGACTGTACTTATGTGTTTCGTATTTTAATAGGTGTACATAATTTATTTGGCAATTAAAAAAATCAAATCTAAAATAATTTTTGTAAAACATTTATTAACATTCCCATAGAAAAAATTGTTAGAAATATTTGATTAGTTTAAAATAATAAATTATTGCTTTTAGAGAAAAGTAAATGATTAATCTGTTCTCACAAGCACAAAAATAATGCTTTCTATATAATTTTCAAATTACCACTTTCATGCTGGTTAAGAAATATTTAATAAGAATAGTATTAATCACCTCAAAAGTATCATAATTTCTGAGTATTTCTCTTTAAGCAAGTGATTCTCCTCTGAGTTGTAAAGAGGTTAACATTTAAAATGTTGAAAAATATGTGATGAAAGATTGTAGCATCTTGAAATGTGGTTAATTATTATATCATTGAAGTTTCCCCTATTAAGAAAAGACGATTAAATTTTAAAGAAAATCCTTGACCTTCTCTTCTCAAAAGAGGAGACACTCCATCCAATATAAGAGTCTTTCTATATGAAATATTTGTATAAGGTCAAGTGCAGAGCATTAATTCTATAAACCAAGAGCAATTTTGAACTATGCTTTATAACCCATCATTTGATTCTAATACTTACAAAATAAATACTTACATAGCCTTATCACATAGACTAATAGTGAACATTATAAGGTTATTTAGAAGAATATGACCAAAAGGGAAAAATTGAGAACAAAACAAATACAGTTTTTAAACAGAATGTCTGGCTAGTTAGAATGTGATGATTTGGCAAAATATTAACAAATATAACATTTGAATTATACCTTGAGAAAACAAACAGGTCTCCAAAGTGGACTATAGTTTCAGGCAGTAATTCAAGGTGCTACTATAACAATGCTTATTGCTAGATATAATGAATAACCAGAATTATATACAATTTATTTAGTATTGTCAACAAAATTGAGCTCATATCAATCACAGTTGTCTGTATCGGTACCTATCTACGTATTGCTGAAATGTTTATATTGTAAGGAAGGTATTATAAATGTAACATTTTAAACAATTGCTGGTGATAACACTTAATGCTAATGCTAAGACTGACAATTTTAAGCAACTTTCAAGGTTAAAATACTGTATTTCTTATCACAAATATGAACATCTGTAAGTACATCTTGAAAGAGTGGTTACGGAGTGTTGCCATGGAAACATTTGTTTCTATGCTACTACTTGGAGAGGCTGTGGCAAAATTTCCCAAACACTGCTTTCTCACAATAGCCTCATTAATAAGCAATAATGCCATTGATCGGTGCATTCCTCTTTGTAACACAAGTATTGAAATTGCTGTACAATCCCTTATATTCTATCTAAAAGTGAAAAAATACAATCTATATGAATTGATGGCAGAATAGTTTTAATTCTTATATTAGTGATGGTTTACTGACAGAGATACTAAAATATAACAACATTAGTATTCTTGTAGTATATTTTTAAATGACCTACATATAATGTGTTATATTTGCTTATATAGCCATATAATGGGTTATATTTGTTTTTAACTATTGATTATATGTCTTTATATTTGCTTTTACTTATTGATTTGTATTTAGAATTTTGTAGCAAACTAGATCAAACTACTTCTAAATTTGCAATAATATGTTGGGATAGTCATGGTTCATGGTAGAATTTGAATCTGAGTGATGTACATTAACAAAAATTAAAATTAACTTCCACGATGTTGGACTTAACTTACTGATTTTGTTCCCAAACCATTTAACACTCAACTTGCTCTCATCTCTTAGCCTTCATAGGAAATATTGCAGATGATGACTGTTTTGCATATTTGGAACAGTCATTCTATTAAGCAAACATTTAAAATTTCCTAATATGGTTTGTCTTTGGGAATGATAATCATGTAAATAATCATAACATTATTGATAAGTTATGCATGATGCAAAATGAGTGAACAGACAATAATAACGATGCTAATATATCATGTGTATTTTCCATATTACAGGCAGTTTGATTGGCACTTTGCAAGCCTCTGTTCAAATTCATTAGATGAGATTTTCTTCCTATTATAAACTTAAAAGTTCAGGCTCAGGAAGATTATATAATATGCCTAATATTATAAAATTATGTAACGATGATTATGGAACTAGAACGACAATTTATCTGACACAGAGTCAATATTTTTAGCACGAATATGTACTGATTTTCAGAGCAACAGACTGGTTATTATAGTTGTGGCTAGCTTCAAGCAGGATACAAACATTAATTTGGGTTTTAAAATATAAGTAATAATGTGTCATGCAAAAGGAATCAGTAACATGTAGTATAAATTTTGCCCTATTTTTATCAGCATTGCAATGTTTCATTTATTACTTAACAGACAGATAAATCAAACTAAGAAAGATAACACCGTGTAGCTGTAGTTTCATTTTAATGATAAGGTAAAATAATGCATATAAAAATACACCCCAATTTTCATCAACAAGATTTAATTTAAAGGTCCACATTACTAAACAACTCTAAAAATCTTGAAATTAGCTTTAAAGTCCGCTAAAGTTGACTCTACTAGAGTACAGTAGGCCCCAATTCAAAATGTTCTCTGCCCTTATAAGGAGACGACATGAGAAGAAAGACACACAGAGAGAACACTGTGTGATGACAAACACAGAACTTCGAGTTACTAAGCTGCAGCCCAGGAAATGTCAAAGATAGCAAACCATGAGAAGCTAGGAAGAGACAATGAAGGATTTCCTTTCCGATTTAAAAGTGCATATGGCCCTGTGGGCACCTTGATTTTAGGCTTCTAACCTCCATAGCTGTGAAACAATAAATTTGTTTTGTCTCAAGACACCCAATTTGTGGTACTTTGTTACAGCAACCTGAGCAAACTGAAACATAAGGGAAGTTGTGATTTGTCAGGAGAAACTTCATCATGGGAGAGGTCATTTCCATAAAGGTAGACGATCTATAGAGAGTGACTGATAAACGACATGGGATAAGAACTAGTAGGTATAAATGAAATGGGTTAATTGGATTCTCAGAAAATGCCAAAAGAATAGGGCATTAATGGTAGGAGCAGAAGCTTAACAAAAAAAGAAGTCTGTGGTACTTGGAAGAATCATACATTAGATGAGATCATAATTGAGAAAACTGTTTGAAGAAGTTGCATCACAGAAAACACACACACACACAGAGTAAAGGAAGGGAAAATCAATATCACTAAAAATACATGTAATATTTGGGGTGAATTTAACATTAGGTTGGTGCAAAAGCAACTGTGGTTTTGCCATAAAAAGTAATGGGAAAAAACCCACAATTACTTTTGCACCAAACTCATAAAATATGAGGTAGGAAAGCATTTTTTTTTTTGGTATATGACAAAAAGAATACAAAAATGAAAGATTATACCTCATTAAAAATAAAATATTTTGGTCTTAAAAAGTCACTGATTGAAAGTAAATATTTGCAAAGCCTGTATAAACACATATTTTATTAAAATATAAAAACTAAATTAAATTAATACTTTAAGAGAAAATCAACTCATTTTTAGAAAACATACAAATGTTTTGGACAGATAATTTATCAAGTATATACAGCCGATAAATAAACACATAAGAAGATTTTCTACACAATTAATTATCAGAGAAATACAAATTAAAATAAAAATTTGATGGCAATTCAAATCTATTATGTCAAAAATGTTAAAAAACACACAGAATACCAAGTTTTCATAAGGATGTGAAACAACTATATATAGCCACTTTACGGCATGGCAATTTATTTTGAAGTTAAACATACCCTTACTATACAACCTAGTAGGCCTTCCTGAACATATTCATCATAAAAACATAAGGCCATACAAAAACTTGTTTTTAAATGTTTTTAGGAAGATTTATTTATGATACACAAAGACTAGAAAGAACAACAAAGTCCCTATTAACTGGTGAGCTGGTAAACTAATAGAGGAACATCCACACAATGAAACACTGCTCTGGAAGAAAAGGAAATGGGATACTGACATTTGTGACAACATTGTTGAATTGCCAATCATTATGCTAAGTAAAAGAAGCCATATACAAAAAGAATATATTCCTTATGATTCAAATTATAAGATATTCTGGAAAAGGCTAAGCTATAGTGACAGAAAACAAATACGTAGTTACAAGTAGTCATATGTAGAGGGAGGAGATTGACCACAAAGAGCTGCAGAGACCCACTGGCAGTGATGGAAATGATTTATATCTTCATTGTGTTGGTGTTAATATTCTGTATACACTTGTCAAAAATATTCAAACTAGCCATAAATTATATCTCAATAAAATATAATACAAGGAGAATATGGCAAAAATATACTGAAATGTTTCCGAGTATGATCTTTTTAAAAATATGTTCTAGAAAGAAGAAACAATGCCCAAACTAGACACAGTTTTATGTTTATCATCTATAGAAGACTTGCATCTACCTATTTGAGCAATCTAATTTTATACAAAATTGTATGAACTATTTTCATTTAAAGTGCTTGCCATAACTTTGGATATGTAACTATATCACTGATGTGTGGTACACATCCTTTCACAGAGATAATTTACAAAGAAAAAGATATATAACAACAATATTACTTTACCTTTGTCCTTTACAGATGGTGAGGAGTAATGTAAATGTGAGTGAGCATGATTAATCTATTTATTCTCTTAATCATATATGCAAAATATCTAGAATTATATTTTAGGTTTTAATTTGAATTTATTAGGTCTGTTATATCTCTATTTGGTGTAAATCATATATCCAGAGAGACTCACCTGTTCCTCGATTGAGCAAATATTTTTCTTTGCCTACAGTTTATGTTATACTCCCTAATTTCCCTCCATTACCAGCACACACTCATTTTAAAATGAGATTGGGCTATCTAGGAAAATGTTACCTCACAAAATGAACCAAATAAGGCATCAGAAACCAATCCTAGAGAAATAGAGATATATGACCTTTTAGAGAAAGAATTCAAAATGGCTGTGTTGAGGACACTCAAGGAAATTCAAGATAATACAGAGAAGGAATTCAGAATTCTATCAGATAAATTTACAAAATAGATTGAAATAATTTTTTTAAAAAAGCAAAAATTTTGGAAATGAAAAATGCAATTGGCATACTGAAGAATGCATTAGATCCCTTTAAAGGATAATAGGAGAATTGACCAAGCAGGAGAAAGAATTAGTGAGCTTGAAGGCAGGTTATTTGAAAATTCATAAGTAAGCAGATAGAATATTTGGTTTTCTATTCCTGAGTTACTCCACTTAGAATAATGACCTCCAGCTCCATCCAAGTTGCTGCAAAACACATTACTTTTTTCCTTTTCATGACTGAGTAGTATTCCATCATATATATATTACATACGCTTTATCCACTCATTGATTGATGGGCACTTAGGTAGGTTGGTTCCATACTTTTTCAACTGTGAATTGTGCTGCTATAAACATGTATACACATGTGTCTTTTTTATATAATTCTTTTCTTTTGGGTAGATACGCAGGAATGGGATTGCTGGATCAAATGGCAGTTTTACTTTTAGTTCTTTAAGGAATTTCCATATTATTTCCCATAGTGTTTGTACTAATGTACATTTCCACCAGCAATGTAAAAAGTGTTCCCCTTAGACCACATCTATACCAACATCTATTGGTTTTTGACTTTTAATTATGGTCATTCTTGCAGGGGTAAGGTGGGATGTCATCATAGTTTTAATTTGCATTTTTCTGATGATTAGTGATGTTGAGCATTTTTTCATGTGTTTGTTGGCCATTTTGTATATCTTTTTCAAGAAATGTTTATTGATATATTTTTCCCACATTTGATGAGATTATTTGTTTCTCACTTGCTTATTTGTTCGAGTTTCTTATAGATTCTGGATACTAGTCCTTTCTCGAATGCATAGTTTGAGAATATTTTCTCCCACTCTGTGGGTTGTCTGTTTACTATACTGATAATTTATTTTGCTGTACAGATGCTTTTTAGTTGAATTAGATCCTATTTATTTATTTTTGTTTTTGTTGTGCTAGTTTTTGGAGTCTTAGTCTAGAATTCTCTGTGTAAGCCAATGTCTAGAAGAGTTTTTTCAATGTTATCTTCCATAATTTTTGTGGTTTCTGGTATTAAGTTTAAGTCTTTGCTATATTTTGTGTTGATTTTTGTATAAGGTGACAAATGGGGATCCAGTTTAATTTTTCTACATGTGGCTTGCCAGTTTTCCCAACTCCATTCATTAAATAGAGTGTCCTTTCTCCAATTTAGCTTTTTACATGGTTTGTTGAAAATCAGTTGGCTCCTTGTATTTGGCTTTTATTTCTGGGTTCTTTATTCTGTTTTATTGGTCTATATGCTTATTTTTATACCAGTACCACGCTGTTTTGGTAACTATACTCTTGCAGTATAATTTGAAGTTGAGTAATGTGATGCCTCCAGATTTTCTTGTTTTTTGTTTTTTTATTTTTGCTTAGTTTTGCTTTGTCTACCTGAGCTCTTTTTGATTCTGTATGAATATTAGGATTGTTTTTTCTAGTTCTACAAAGAATGATGATGGCATTTTGATGGGAATTCCATTAAATCTGTAGATTGCTTTGGGCAGTATGGTCATTTTCACAATATTTATTTTTCCCACTCATGAGCATAGGATATGTTTCCATTTGTGTCATCTATTATTTGTTTCAGCAGTGTTTCATAGTTTTCCTCGTAAAGACCTTTCATCTCTTTGGTTAAGTATATTCCTAAGTATTTTATTTTTTGTAGCTGTCATTAAGGGAATTGGGTTCTTGATTTGATTACTAGCTCAGTTGCTTTTGGTGCATAGCAGTGCTACTGAATTGTGTACACTGATTTTGTATCTTGAGATTTTACTGAATTCATTCATCATATCTAGCAGCTTTTGGGATAAGTGTTTAGGGTTTTATAGGTATATGATCATATCATTGGCGAACAGTGAGAATTTGACTTCCTCTTTTCCAATTTGGATGCCTTTTATTTCTCTCTCTTGCCTGACTGCTCTGGTTAGGACTTTCAGTACTATGTTGAATACAAGTATTAAAAGTGGGCATCCTTGTCTTTTTCCAGTTTTGGGGGGAAGTTCTTTCAACATTTCTTCGATAAATATTAATATAATATTGAGTATGGGTTTGCCATAGACAGCTTTTATTACTTTGAGGTAAATCTATTCTGTGCCTATTTTCTTGAGGGTTTTTATTATAAAAGGATGCTTCATTTTATCAAATTCTTTTTCTGTGAATGTTGAGATGGTAATATGATTTTTGTTTTTACTTCTGTTTATGTGATGTGTCACATTTCTTTACTTGCATATGTTAAACCATCCCTGGTATGAAACCCACTTCATCATGATGTAGTATCCTTTTGTTATGCTGTTTGATCCCATTAGCTAGTATTTTGTTGAGGATTTTTGTATCTATGTTCAGTATTTATTTTTGATCATACTGTGTTTTTTATTTCTTTTTTTCCTCTTAAGGATGTGACTTTAATGTTTATAGTTCATTACAACGTAATATGATTCTTGGTGTTTTAAGGGGTGAAGACTCTGTATGAGTTCCTTAGTTATAGGAAGTCTTTGTGTGCTGGCTCTCCCATATGGTGGTTGTAGCAGTTATTTTTGTGTGGGCTAGTTTACTTCTACCATGGGGCTGGAATGGCAGGTATCTCTTGAAGCTTATCTAATTGTCTTATGGTGTATACTTTATTTATTTAATTAATCTTTCCCCACAATTTTATTTACTGAGTTAATGATTCAGGCTTTAGGCCAAAAGGGCTGATATGCCTGGGTAGGCACCAGTCATAGCTAAAGCAGGTAAGCAGGTGTAATACCTAGTGACAGGCAGAGTTCCCAGCCTTGATGAAGGTGGCTGGGAGAGTTCTCAATTAGATGTGCTGATGTTTAATGAAAATGAAGAGTGGGAGCTACCTCAGCTCCCCTGCCAGCTCAGCAGGAAAGCTATTCACCTCACAGTCTCATTCTTGTCCTAGCATCCTGGCTATTCATGGCTATTCAGATCAGACAGGCACCTCTTTCAATCTGTCAGAATGTTGATGTTCAAGTAGGAAGCAATTGTGACTCTGTCTTTTGTGCAGACCTGAATCTGGCAAGTGTTTCTCTTGCGTGGCTCCAGTCACCTTGAATTTTTCCAAGAAGGCTGTCTATAGGTCCATCCATGCTGTATTTTCATGGGAGAAGCTCAAGCTGTGTCTACAGTGGTGTACCAGGGATGACCAAGGTCCCCTTCTGCAAGATCTTTATGGTCACAGAGGTTGCCTGTCTGTTGGGGTAGAGATGCAGATTTTCCCTACTGTACCCAGCACTGCAGTTGTGTCCCTGCTGTAAGAAAGGTCCCACCAACAGAAAGAACTCTGGGACTCAAGGCCTGCCAATTCAGTTCCGTTTGTCCCATAGGCTGTTCCCTTGATGTGGTGCTGTCTGCCTTCCCCTAGGAATGGGACTTTCTGAGAACCAGACTATGTGATTGTTATTGCCACCCAGTGAGGCTAACAGACTCCAGGCTGGTGCTGGGGAATGTCTGCAAAGGATTCAGTGATGTGACCTGTCTTCAAGTCTCCCAGCAGTGGATACCAGCACCTGATCTAATGAAAGTGGCAGGGGAATGACGTAGACTCTGTGAGATTCCTTGGTTGTAGATGGGTTTAGTGAGCTGGTTTTCTCGAATACTGGTTATACTAATAGTGAACTTATGTGGACAGACTTAGGACCTGTGGTTAGCCAGGGTGCTACAGGCAAGTGTGAGAGCTGAGATCACACAGCCATTTTCCCCTTCTTATGTACAGTGTTATTCTATGGAGAGGTGCTGTAATGGCCTGTGTTTGTTGGCCTCCACCCAGGAGATGGCTCTTGAAAGAGAGTACCAGCTGCAGTAGTAGCAGTGGGATTTGAGCTTGCCCTAAGGTGCCCAGGGAAAGTATCCTGGTTTCTCAGATGATAGGTGGGCCTATAAAGCCCTCAAATTTTGATGTCCTTTGTGTTAAGCTACCAGGATTGGCGGAGAAATACCTACCAGGTGGGGGCAGGTTAGGCGGTTCTGAGCTCAAACTCTCTTTGGGGCAAGGCAGGCCATGGCCCCTGTGGGGGATAGAGTTGGTTCTCAGGCCACTGGAGTCAATGTTTCAAAAGAGAGTATAAGGCCACTGGAGTCAATGTTTCAGAAGACAGTATAACTGCCTCTGCTGCACAGAAGAGTTCACAAAGGGAGTGGGGAGTAGCAGGCAGCAGCAAGTCCCACACAACTCACAACAGTTGGCAAGGCCAGTCTGGCTCCTGTAGTGCTCTACTGACAGCGCTGAATTTAGATCTAGACAATCTGTGCATAGAACTCAGACCTGCCGCAGGCCATAAACTTCATCGGAGAGATAGTAATCCTGGCTTTCAGGCTACTCTCCTCTCTGTATCTCTTCAAGGCCAGGCCAGTGCTAGTTCGTGTGCTTGTGGCTACAGCGTACTTCCCGCTTGCCCCCACACAAGGTTCTATTCAAGGGAGTTCATCTCCACTTGAGATTGTATCATTATATCACAAAATTCAGTTGGGAGTTAATTTTACCCTGTGGATACTTTTACTTGAAAGGCCAGGCTAAAAGAGTTGTAACACAAACAGCGCTGAATCACGCCCCATTTGCTCACCATGTTGTGGGTGATGAGAAGGAGAGAAGACAGAAGAGAAGAGCTGTGGCCCTCTGGGGATCCCAGACCTAGGAGCTCCCAGAGCCAGGGCTGTAACACCCTCTTTGGGGCTCTGAGGTTCTGGTGTCAAACTTCTGGGTGCCACCACATTCCCCAGTGCCAGCCGTGGAAGCTGCTTGTGGTATACCTGGTCCAGCCACAGCCTCACAGGGAGCCACTGCCCATGCCGGCACCTAGAGCTGCCCACTGCATCCCTGGCTGTGTATAGTGGCCAGACCGCACACTCACTCGCTCACACACCACTAGCCACTCTGATTGCTCTTGGCAGCTATGGGATCCAGGCGAGTAGCATAAGCCAAGCACAGCCTGCCAGGCCAACTGGGCCCAGTGGGACCGAGCAAAACTCCAGCAAAAGCGCCACTGGCTACAGAGGTTTCCAGCTGGCAAAGTGACACAACAAGGATACTGTAGCAGTACTTTCTCTAGAATCTATTTCTCATAATCAACTTCTTATATTTAAAAATAATAATAACTGTAATTTTCTCTAGTCAATTTTCTCTCCTGTACTTTGTCCCCATCCATATACTATACTCCAAATTCAGTCTCTCAGTATCTTAATTTTTTTTTTATGATGGTTTGTAGTTGAGTTTTCACCTTTATTGAAGTTCTATTATCATCATTATTATGGTTCTTCTAGAATTTAGATAATGATCTGGCAAAAACTTCAAAATACAAAGTTTTTATATGCAAAGGCATATTTTTCTCTTTAATCTCATGCTCTTATTTTAGGCAAATTTTGATTATTGAGAATTACATTTATTTATTAATGAGAAGCAATTGTCATAAATCTTGCACTTAGAAGCCACTCAAAGTTAGCTAGTGCTACTATTTCAAAATTGTTTCAGTTAATGTGAGTTGTAAATTAATTATTTACTTCTTTAGAACAAAGAAAAATAAAATAAATTTACTAAAATATTCAGAAATTCAGAAATAAGCATAAGATACAATTAACTTCTTTCATATACATTGACCCTTGAACAATACGGTTTTGAACTGTGCAGGTTCATTTACACATGGATTTCTTCTGCCTCTGCCACTCTGGGGACAGCAAGATCAACCCATCCTTTCTGTTCTTCTCTTCAGCCTGCTCAATGTGAAGACAAGGAGGATGAAGACCCTTATAATGATCCACTTCCACTTAATAAACAGTAAATATATTTTCTTTTCCTTATGATTTTCTTAATAACATTTTCTTTTCTCTAGCTTAATTGTAAGGATATAGTATATAATATATATAACATATAAAATATGTGTTAATTGACTGTTTATGTTATTAGTAAGGCTTCCGGTACAGTTTATGTTATTAGTAAGGCCATTAGTAGTTAAATTTTAGGAAGTCAAATGTTTTACAGAAATTTTCAACAAGTTGGAGGTTGGCAATTCTAGCCCCCATGTTGTTCAAGGGTCAATTGTCCTGGGAATCAAAAACAAACTTGTAATTAACCATTTTACTCACTTCATTTACTTTAAAAGTTTTCTTTTTTATACTTGAGGTTATTTAAATAAGAATTAATCGGTCTTTCCTATAGTAACGTTTGTACGTTTGTATCATTCTTGCCTTGTATACACATTATTTGTAGATAAGACTGTTTTCCTCATTAGAATGTAAGTTTCTAAGGGGCAATAATAATGCTTTATTCATTCATAACTTCTTGGACATTATTTTTACTTATTTATATACTTTATTCCCACTTATTACAGTAAAGTGTTTGATTTGACTTTGGGTAAATGTCTTAACCTTTTTTGCTTGGTTTCTTCATCTATACAATGATGATAATAATGTGTCTAGTTCAAGTAATCACTAGGATGATTAATAATTTAATATATGTAGAAAACTCAATAAATATTATTATTTGAAAGAGGAGGACAGAGGAAGAGGCATGCAATAAATAGTTGTGAAATTAAACTTTTGATATGATTCTAATGTGATCTTTTCAATGCCACCATCTGTTTAGGTTAATTAATTAGTGTACGATCTATGGCAGGAGACATGCATAAAGAATAAAGGTATTTATTCTCTAGTGAGCAACTCCTATGTGCCAAACCATCTACACATTTCACTAACATTATTATTAATAATAATACGACCTAATACTAATTGAACTAATTGACTCTATGTCATGCATTGTGTTAAGGTGTTTATATATATTTAATTTTCTAAGCAAATCCTATAAAGCAAGTACTTTATAGTTTCTGAACATACAGATGTAAAAACTGAGGCTCAAAGTGCTTTGTCCAAGATTGCAGATGTATACAGTGGGAAAACTGGAATTCACATCCAAAATTATCTGTCTCAGTGCCTCCACTCTTAATTAAATGTATACTGCCTCCAGCAAACTCTGCATAAAATATAAGATTGGTATGTCCTTCCAGTGTAATATGTAAGCAGGATGAAGAGATTAATTTTCTGTGAAGTACATTTTTTCCTTACCTGAAAATATACATAAAGCATAGCCACTCTATGTGTCTGGCTCATAGTAAATGATCAGTACATTCTAATATTTTTAAAATGTTGGCATCATTTAAGGAATTTAGTATCTGGACAAACTACAGTTTCAACCAAGGTTCTCTGTTCCAGATTCATTCATTCTTACTGCCAAAAATGTAGAACATTTATTCATTTATTCCAGTTCCTTCAGTGTTACAAGTATAAGTTATAACAGATTTAGCCTTCTTGACCATGGCCATAGGAAAAGATTACCTCAATATTAGGTTAGTTTCTTTGGGCACATAAAGTAAAAATAAAAAGGCTCACTTATCTAAGACACTTTCCTATTTGACCCTATTAACATCTTTGTCACTGAACAACCCTGTTTTGCCAAGTTGTAGCTTGTAACTTCCGTCCCAAGGTTCACATTGTTGATCACTGAATCACAGAATATTTTCTTTTTTAATCATGCTCCAATTACTTTTTACATTATCCTGGGTTGTGCTCCAAGGAGATTTTAGGAATCGAACATTAATCCTGAAGCGTTAATAGTTTAGAGCTAATAAAAAACTCAGATATTCATTTTTATCAGTCTGTAAGTAGCTAAAATACACTAGAATTTTATGAAAGTAGTTTTCAGACTTATAAATATTACACTACTATTTTTTACATTGTAACCTCAAAATAACTCTAAGGAGGCATTATGGCCTGATGGATTTTGGCAGAGAATAGCCGTGGTGCAAATGCTTGCTCTCTCAAATAGTACTAATTGTGTGATCCCTAAATTGTTACTTTAATTTTAACTTTTGAGGTTTACTTTTCCCTGGCTATAAAGTGGGCTAATAAAAATATACCTTACCTGTGTTGATGATTAGAGATGGTATATGAACAGTCATTCTATAAATAGTAGCTATTATAAATACAAGTTTTGTTTCTCAAAGCCACGTCCTACGATATAGTAATTTTTGGCTTTTCAAATTTTGTTTAATTAATCTGTGAGAGACTTTGGAGAGAATTATTTTGATAAAAATAAAATTATCTGTTAGTATTTTTCTGTCAACACTTTAGTGTTAGCATAACTCTTTGTCAGTTATCATCATGGATCATGATCATGATCATCATCATCATCATGATCATCATCATCATCATCATCATCACATTTTTCCTACTAGCTTAATGGAAAATTCATAATGAGTCATAAATCTACATGAAAGTTCAACTATGTAGAAGCTATTAATATTTTATTGGCAACGTAGCTGCAGCTGTCTTTACAAAAATTTAATCTTAAGAGAGGTTTTTGATAGATTTTTCTCCATTAAACAATAGAGGATATATCTATTTTCATTTTTTTCTAATATGGCTTTTAACTTTACCTCTGTCATTGGATTCAGAACGGAACATTCAATCATATTTAATGGAAATAACTTATTAAATATTGTAGAGAGATGACTTTGATGATACTTTCATTAATTGAAGGTGGCCATAACAACTGAAGGTCTATATTCACCACCTCATAGTTACAAAGGAAACTAGCTCTCTTATATTACCTTTATCATAATTCGTAACACTAGCACATATGTGGCATGCCTAATTTATCTCAAGATTTTATTGAGGTGAAAAGGACCTGATAAAAATGCAAATATAGAGGAATTGTGTCCATTTTTGTTAGCACAAAGTATCACAAGTTAACTCTTTTTTTGTCCCTGAATGTCTTACAAAGTATTTACTGTTTTCAGACATAATTGCACCCTAGAAATGTTTCTAAAATTGGATCTTTTTGAGATTTTTCTGGATAAGTTATCTATGAATTTCTTTTTAAACTGAAATCCAAATATTAGATATTTTATGGAACACTTGCATGTTTATTGAATGAATATCTCATTAGAAATTAAATAAAAGAATTAATTAACAAATATAAATAATTAATTATCCCTAGAGATTAACATAAAGTGGGGCAGCCAACTAATAGTCATAGTAGCAGTAGGTGATATGTCACTCATTTACCAAATGCTGAAGCAAGATATATGGCAAAAACAAATCTATATGTTTTATTTTAAACAAAATATATTCTGATTTCAAATCCTCGTTTGAATCAACTGATTCGAAATTTAAATTCAGCTTTCTCTGGGGCTATTTCTCCTATCTGCAGGACTGGTGATTATATTTAATCACATATAAAGCTAAACAATGACAAATTTTCTCTGTGGTTCTATTTCAGTATGGTCAAAGGCCTTACTTTTCCTTAAATAATTTGATAGCTACTATTGCAAAGCATAATTCTCCCATTACTGTAATACTCATTTAGATTGGATTTCATTATTATTAAGAGATTCCAGGGAAGAAAAGTAAAGTTTTAATTAGTCATTTACACCTTTGTTCAAACATTTTAATAGGGCCTACATTCTTCTAAACCACCAGGCCTGCTTACCTCACCTGAATTTGTCTGATCACAATTTCCTCTGCCACCATAGCTCCAGACATACTGGCATTTTCACATTTTTGAAAATGTATTCTACTTTTCCTTGCCCCAATTCTATATAGAATTATTCTCCCTTCATTTAAACTGTCTCCAGCTCAGTGTGATGGAGGCTCAAGCAGATAGGACCAAGAAGATGAGGCTGCCACTAACTACAGCATCTAGTCTAAGGAGATGGTTCTTGTGGGAAAGGCAGGTGACCAGCATTTCTTATGTCTCCAGCCCAGGTTGCTGGAGCTTTACTTTATGAAAATACAACTGAGATGAATGGTGCTTCTTTCCTCCATCCAGTCTCAACTTGTAGGATAGAAGCTTTACCTTAGCTATGGAAGGCCAGGGACACTGGGCTTTGACTGTTCTCATCCAAACTGGCTCTGAAGGTAGGAGTTCTGTGCCAGGAGAGGCAATCTGAGAAGACCAGGGACTACCATCACCACTCAGTGCCTCACTAGTAATATACACATGTCACCCCCAGAGAAGCAAGTCACTGTATGTACCCCAAGCCTGGTAAGCAGTGGTGTAGAGATTCTGTCCAGAAAGAGCTTCAGACTATAGTAACACAAAGTTCTGTAGTTCTTTCTAAGGGAACTTTATTAATTTGCAAGAAAGCTTAAGAAGTTCAAGCCAAAGACTCTGCCAAAATCATAGAGATATTGGTGGTGAGAAATTAAGAAGAGTATGGTCACTCCATGATAGCAATAAAATGAATGGTAAAGAGGCAAAAAGTGTAACAGAGAGAACAAAAGAGTGAAACACACAACAAGATCTCTGCTTGGATTGTAGCATGTCTCAAAAATTGACCTCAAACTACCCCTATAAAGGGTCTAATTTTCAAATAGATCATATTGTGGGGCAATTTATGCCCCAAGGTAATGCCAAAGGTTAGAGCAGTCTGATACAGGGCACCGATAAATGGATACTAATATCTGGGAATGATACCAATAGAGCCAAACCTTCTAGAAGTTTATGGAAGGATGGGGGAGAGAGGCACTCAAACAGAGTTTAGCTAAAACCACAGTCATTCCCAGAAGTGGAAGTGAGGGGTCAAGAAGTCTGTACACATGACCAAGACTCTGCCTTCTGAGGGCTGACATGAGATGCAAGGTGAAGGTACTTCAGTGAAATAATTCAGCCAAGTCACTAAAACAGTAAATAAGTAAACAGCAAGGATAACAATGCCCAGTGAAGGAAGATCAGTGTATAGAATTGCTGCAAAGCAATATTTTAAATATTCTATTTTCAACGCAAATGATGGTATATGCAAAATGACTATTTATATAGTTGACCTAATAACTACCACAATTTTAACTATCTTCTGTTTATTGCCTTTTTAAATTTCCTTCAGTTCTCTCTCGTTTCTCCCTTCTATTGTTTTACTTGAATATTTTATTTGATTTCATCATAACTGCCCACTTATCACGTCCAAAATACTTTAAAAAAATATTTAAGTAACTTCCAATGAGTTTGCAATGTGCCTTTTTAACCATTCTAAGTCCGTCTTTAAGTAACACTATAGTACTTTCATAGGTAGGTGTAGGTGATGGGAATCATTCTGTAAACTTATGAGCAAATCTCAGTTCTCTGGTGGGGCTTGTCTTTGAGCCTGTGTCACAAGCGTGTCTCTAGTGTGACAGCTTCCCCTATCCTCCGTAAGTGAGACAGGAAGTCTAAAGTGGGCTGATATGGGAGAAAATGTCTTCTTCTAGGTGGGAAAAATTTTTATAAAGTAATTTCCCCTGGAGAGTTTTACAATGATTATTGTAAAATAATCTGTATTTTATAGAGATCTGATCTCTCTCAGATCTTCACCAATCAGGAACTTGGAGGGGATTGTTGGTGGTATAACCCATATAAATACCAGGGCCGTGTACGAGTGTGGTTCTCAGGACTTTCTGACTATCACACTAGGTCACACTCACTGTCTCCAGCAATTCATATGTTATTATTTACATGTTCCTAGCAGTTTATTGCCAGCTTTTCATCTGGATATGTAGATATTAGCTATACCTCTCTGGAAGTTCCTTTCTCTTCAAATTTCTGGGTGGCAGTTTACCCTGCAACCTCAGTCATCCGATGGGCTCATGAAAAGTAATTTCAGTTTCTTCAGTTTTTCTTGCTTTAAGAATAAGACTGACAGTGCAGGGCATGGTAGCTCATGCCTATAATCCCAACACTTTGGGAGACAGAGGTGGGTGGCTTACTTGAGGTCAGGAGTTCAAGATCAGCCTGGCCAATATGTTGAAACCTTGTCTCTACTAAAAATACAAAAATTAGCCAGGCAGAGGCTGGAAAATCGCTTGCACCCAGGACTCAGAGGTTGTCGTGAGCCAAGATCATGCCACCACTGCCCTACAACCTAGGCAACAGAGCAAGACTCCATGTAAAAAAAAATAATAAATAAATAATGAGGCTGACAACTTCTGAGCACTTTACATGCCATCTGAAAGCAGAAGTGACTCTGGGATTTTTTTGGAGGGCAATACAAATACTCCAAAATTAGATTATGGTCAATGGTTGCACTGCTTTATGAATATATTTTAAAAATCTACAGCATTGACTTGTTCATATTAAATGTGTCACTATATATCATGTGAATTATATCTCATTAAATGTGTGTACAAATAAGCCTATTCAGAATGTGTCCATAATATAACCAATAGCAATTTAATTTATTAACGGATATGAAGCCAACAAGAAGAATAATAAATCTAAATCGTGTCTACTGTTCGTCAAATTTGGCTTGGAAAAATTATTAACCCCTATTTTCTAGACTAGATATTGTAGAATTTAGTCACTTTATGATCAATTTGCATCTCTTCATGATTCTTTAGGTATGATTGTTATTATTTACATTTCCTGAACACTGTATTTTCAAATATTTTGTAGATGCACTACAATCTTTATTTAACATCAAATTAAAAGGTCCTACATATTCATTTGGAAGCAAAATACATTTTACTTGTCTACTAAAACAGTATAAAAATATAACTCTGGATTTCATCCCTGTTTTGAGATGTTTCTTTCTGCTTATTTAGTACAAGAAATCTAAAGAAACTTATGAAGCTCCACAGAACCATGTCATGCTTTCTTAATGTCATTGAGTTCCAAACCACTCACTCTGGATTCCCATAATGAATGCCTCTCAGCTTCATTCTTCAACTTTAACAAATTCCTTTATTTCGCCTTCATCTTATTGCTATTTTTCTTGATAACAAGAAAAATTTCTCATTTTCTTTCCATATCCATGAATCCAGAGTATCTATTGGATATAGTTTAAGTGTGATAATATTGTATTTTAAATGAAAACAACAAGAATTTATTTGATACGTTTTTTAAAGTGCATGCAACACATTGAGTGACATTGTAGAGTGCATAGCACAAAAATTCTGAGAACATATATTCTGGTCAGAAATTGGGGTTTCAATGTGAATGTATTCAATTTTATAATATAACTCAGTTTTAACATAATTTATTGTGTTAGTCTGCTTGGACTACCACAATAAAATGCTGTAAACCGTGTGGCCTAAACAACAGAAATTTATGTCTTATAGTTCTGAAGGCTGCGAACTACCAGATCAAGGTGCTAGCAAGTAGATTTCATTTTGAGGTTTGTTCTCTTGGCTTGTAGGTGGTGACTACTTTCTCATTGTATACTCATGTGACCTCTTTATGTGTGAATAGAGAGAGCACTCTCTTTTCTTCTCTTATAAAGTTACCTTTCCTATTGTATTAGGGTCCTACCCCTTATCAACTGAGTTAACCTTAATAACCGTCTGAAGACCTGAGCTCCAAACACAGTCACACTGGGGGTTAGGGTTTCAAGGTAAAAGTTTTGAGGAGACGGAATTCAGTCCATAGTATTTATACTGGGTTTTACTTTATATGAACTTGAATATTCAGCTGTTGCAGTAGTAGGAGTCTATTTAAATACTTCACATCACTGAAAATGTTTATTGGTGAAATTTTTAACCCTGATGCAGTTTAGTACCTGACCTTTCTTTCCTTTTAGGATGCTTGCCAAATGATTTATAATCTCTGCTATGACTAATTTTATAGTCACTTTCATAGCAAAGTCATCTTCTCTTAGCAGTTTCTGAATGCTTTTCTAACGATATTTCATGTGTTGAGCCTGAAAATATCCCAATGTGATATTTGCTCCCAATTTCATTGTAGGGTTTTCAAATATAACTGCATAAAATGGATTAAAACTCAATTTAATAAACAACTTCAAGTTCACTTGGGAGATGGATATAGAAGTTTGCAAATGGCAGAGGTCTAAAATATATGAGCAAAATACTAAGTATTAGCCTAAGGATATAATTGAAATGATCTGGATTCTATTATTTATGCCAATGCTAACATAGTTTACATGTGCAAAAATGTCAAATGTTGTAATCATAGTAATAGATGCAACATTGGAATTGTCATTTTCCTCTAAATTACTAAAACAAAGAGTAACTGGAAATAACATAAAATTTTAGCAAACTGTTTTATTAGAGAAGATTTATTACAACTTCTAGGAAATAAAAACGAAACTAAGCAATAAAGAGACAGCATAGTAAAAAGACAAAGAAGAGCAAATGGTTTCAAGAATAACAGAGTAAATTAATCTGTAAATACTACTAAGATAATAAATCTTACTTTTGATCATTGTAATTAGCAAGCATTTTTAAATTAAAAAATAGCTACATTGCTTAGATATTAAATAGTTGAAACTGAAATATCTAATGTCCATACATTTGAGATTCCCATACTTAAGCTTTTTTTCCTTAACTAAATTTGTGATGGGAATGAAGAAATTATTATTTTTAAGTATGTTAAGTTTTGAGTTACAAATGTCTTCTGTAAGGGGTTAGTGTTAGCTGTCCAGGTAATTAACAGCTCTTTATTTTATCATTTAATTCTATCAAAATACATTCAAATTAAAAAAAAAATCTATTCAACTTTACTTTGTTATTGATATTTAAAACTGTGTCCTTTATAGCAACACAACAAACTACATGTTTAAAGTTAGAAGCAAAACATCTTCATATGACTTGATGTTTCAAAACAGTTTTTCATACATTCCTATTTGTAGTGTTCTCAACTTGCTCTTTTTATGCTAATATTTCTTAGTTTGGCTCATGAACATTTCAAGCATAATTACAATAATTTGTTCTGTATTGGAATATTCAAAGAAGCGTAGATAGCCTGTTCTGATTAAACCAAATTGAAGGAGGACATTTTTAGTTGCTCTAAATCACATGTGTCCTCAAGTTATATTCCATTTCAAAGGGTATAATTTCTCTATTTTGATTTTCAACAAAGTGGGGCATGGATTGAGACCTATATCTTAACTACTTATTCTCATGGCACACTTTCTACATAATTATATAGAGATCATAAAGTTTAAATTGTGACTTATATTCTTACAACTGGACATTAATAGAAACTGCTGACAGTGTTGTCCCAGAATAAGAGCAAAATATAAAGGAGATAAAACTGTATCACATGGGAAGACAATATAAAGGATTACCCCTCATAACTCTTCATATACTAAGAAACCAGCAATCTTCCAACAAAAAGGATGTAGCTTAAAGGGGGTAATTATCCCAAATCAAAATCCCAGCTAGTTATTTTGTAGATATTGACATATGAATTTAAAGTTTATATGAAAAGGCAAAGGTCTAGAATAGCCAACATAGTACTGGAAAAGAACAAAGTTAGAAGACTGACATTGCCTGATTTCAATACTTATAAATCCATAGTATATCAATAAAGCATAGAATGGTGAAAGAATAGACATATGGATGAATAAAATAAAAAAAGAAAAACCCAGAAATAGAAGAATGCAAATATAGTTACCTGATATTTGGCAGAGATGCAAAGGCAATTCAGTGGAGGAAAAAACATCAACAAATGGTGATTAATTCAAAGTCTGTATTCAGAAAAGAAACTTACCTAGACATAGAACTCATAGCTTATACATCACACAAAATAGACATAAGAACTACCTTATAATCCAGCAAAAAATACATACCTTCTGGGGATATAGCCAAAGGAAATAAAATCAATGTCTCCAAGAGATATCTGCACTCCCACGTTCATATTAGTATTATTTACAATAGCTACATATGAAAATAATCTAAATGTCTGTCAATGGGTGAATACATACAGAAAATGTGTATGTACAATGGAATATCACTTAGCCTTAAAAAGAAGAAAATCGATCAATTTGTGACAACATACATGATGTAAAGTGAGATATACAAGACAGAACAACAAATAGTTTCTCTTATATGTGTAATAAAAATAAAAATTTAAAAACATAGAAACAAAAAAGAGAATAAAACACTATGAAAACCTAATCCTGCTGTATTATTACAAAGACATAACTGGGCATTATTTGCTTCTTGTATGATGCAACAGTAAGCATATATCACTATGTGTTATTCCTTAAAAAAAAAAAAAAGACAAAGACAAAGTCATACCTGAATCTGTTTAATTCAACCTCTATATCTAACCAGATCTAACTATAGGTTGAATTAGATAGATTCAGATAAGTTCTTTTCCTTTCAATAAAGATCTAATCCCTTTGTTGAAAATTTGATAACAGACTTTATGTTTATTTTTTCTTTCTTTCTTTCTTTGTTTTTTGAGACAGGGTCTCACTCTGGTTGCCCAGGCAGGAGAAGCACAGCAGTGCCATCTTGGTCCACTGCAGCCTTATCTCATGGGCTCAGGTGATTCTCCCACCTCAGCCTCCCAAGTAGCTGGGACTACAGGCACCCGCCACAACGCACCACTAATTTTTTGTGTTTTAAGTAGGGTCAGGGTCTTGCTATGTTGCCCAGGCTGGTTTCGAACTCCTGGACTCAGTCAATCCACCTGCCTCTGCATCCAAAAATGCTGGGATTACAGACATGAGCCACCAAGCCCAGCCTAAGAATTGACTTCCGTAAGTGACACCATAAGGTTATAATCACCAAATCCTGTTGAATACAGGAAATTTTTCACGGCAACTAATACATATTTATTTATTTATTTATTGTTGACAAACAAATGACATTTTTCTTAAGAAAAATATCATTCATTATTTTGAATTCTGATTTTCAAAAAGCCAATTTTAAAATGCCACTCTTGAAACAATCAAAGACAATTGTACACAGACTCATTATTAGAAAAATTAAAGAATTAATGTTAAATTTTTTATCTATGATAATATTATGTTCAAAATAAAATGGCTGTTTTAAGGGCTGTATCAGTTAGAACTAGCATAACTAAATTATTTATGGGTGAATAAAGATGATGTCTGATACTTGCTTTAAATTATTCCAGTTCCTCACCTTTGCATGTATTCACTGCACCCCCCTCCTAAAAAAAGAAAGAATGACAGTGACAGTGGACAAATAAAACAAGCAGGAGAGGTAAAATGACAAAATGTTGATAAATGTTAAAGCTGACTGATAGACACTAGGGGTTTTAATTATACTGTCATAACTCTCTGTTTTTTTGTATTAAATTTCCTTATTAAACTTTTTTGAAAAGAAAGGAAAAATATTTTCTGAGGAAACTTGGGTTTGATATTGAGTTTTTAGATGTGACACCAAAAGAACAATTCATGCATGAAAAAACAAATATACAAGCCAGAATTTCTTAAAATTAAAAAATTCTGTTATGTAAAAGAAACCATTAAGAAATGAAAAGGAGATATTTTCAAAACAAATATCTGAAAAAGACGTGTGCCAAAAACCAAGAACTCTTAAAACTTAACTAAAAATAAGAAACTTAAATTTAAAATGGGCAAAATACTTAAACAAACACCTCACCAAAGACATATAGAATGCAAAGAAGTTTATAAAAAAAATGCTCAAAATCATTTACTGGGCATTAAGAAAACACAGATTAAAACAATGAACTAACTCTTCACACCTGTTAGAATTGCTGAAATTCAAAAACTTCACAATATCAACCACTGTGAGGATACAGAGCAACAAGAATGCAAAATAATACAGACATTTTAGAAGATATTTTGGCAATTTCTCTATAAATTAAAGTGCACTATTCACAATAGTAAAGACACATTCAACCTAGGTGGTGGACTTCAGTGGTGGACTGGGTAAAGAAAATATGGTACATATATACCATGGAATACTACGCAGACATTAAAAAGAATGAAATCATGTCCTATGCAGCAAAGTGGATATAGCTGGAGGCCATAATCCTAAGCAAATTAATGCAGCAACCAAAAAAAAAAAAAAAATACCACATATTCTCACTTGTAAACATTGAGCACACATGGACATAAACACGAGAACAATAAACACTGGACTACTAGAGAGGAGAGGAAGGGAAGGAAGCATGGGTTGAAAAATAGATACTGGGTACAAAACTCACAACCTGTGCGATGGGATTCATACCCCAAACCTTAGCATTATACAGTTTGCCCAGGTAACAAACCTCCACATTTTCCCCCTGTATCTAAAGTAAAAGTTGAAATTTTGGGGAAAAAAAAAAAAGTTACATTTACATGATTCTGTTATCTATTGAGTGTGCAATAAAATCATTTCTGAAATAATCGTATATAGAATAGTCTATATACCTTAATTACGCAGTGGTTCATGATGATAACTTTAGTATTTTCGAAAGCTAAGGAGGGAGTATTGCTTGATCCCAGGAGTTCAAGACCAGCCTGTGCAATATTTCAAGACCATGTCTCTAAAAACGTATAAAATAACAAATTAGTCCGGCATTCTGGTGTGTGCCTGCAGTCCCAGCTGCTTGGGAGGCTGAATTGGGAGGATTGCTTGAACTCAGGAGCTCAAGGCTATATCCATGCCACTGCATTCCAGCCTGTGCAACAAAGCAAGATTGTTTAGAAAACAAAAGAAAAGGCAAAACAAAAACAGTCACCTTATTACTGCAAAATGGTATGATCATCTGAGCTTTCAGCAAGTTTTAAACATTTGGCTTGTGCAGGTACTTGCCTCTATGTTGATGGCTCCTGACTGATCAGGAGGTTGTTGCTGAAAGTTGGGGTGGCTGTGGCAGTTTCTTAAAATAAGAGAACAGTGAAGTTTGTCATATCAGTGGGCTCTTCCTTTCATATAAGATTTCTTTGTATCATGCAATACTGTTTTGTACTATTGTACCCACAGTAGAACTTTCAAAATTAGAGTCAATCTTCTCTAACACTGCTGCTGCTTTATCAACTAAGTGTATGTGATATTCTAAATCCTTTGTTGTCATTTCAACAATGTTCTCAGCATCTTCACCAAGAGTAGTTTCCTTCTCAAGTAATTACTTTCTTGGCTCATACACAAAAAGCAACACCTCATTCATTTGAACTTTACCATGAGATTGGAGCAATTCAGTCATATCTTCAGGCTCTACTTCTAATTCTGGTTCTCTTGCTATTTCTATCACATCTGTCATTACTTCTTCTACTGAAGTCTAGAGCTCCTTGAAGTTATCCATGAGGACTGGAAAAAATGTCCTCCATACTCCTGTTAATGTTGATGCCTTGATCTCCTCCCATGAACCACAACTGGTCTTAATGACCTCTGGAATGGTGAATCTTTTTCAGATGGTTTTCAATTTACTTTGCCCTAATCCAGAAGAGGAATAATAGTCTCTGGCAGCTATAGCCTTACAAAACTTATTTCTTAAATAATAAGACTTGAAAGCCAAAATTACTCTTTGATCCATGGGCTGGCTGCAGAATGAATTTTTCATTAGCAGGCAAGAAAACAACACTAATCTCTTCATAAATCTCCATCAGAGGTCTTGAATGACCAAGTGCATTGTCAACAAGCAGTAATTTTTAAAAGAAATTATTTCTTATAAACATTGGGCTTAAAATATGCAGTAAACAACATCTAAACAGATGTGCTATCATTCATGCTTTGTTGTTTCGTTTAAAGAGCACAGGCAAAGCATAATTGTTAAGTGCAGTAGGATTTCGGAAATGGTAAATGAGCATTGGCTTCAACTTAAAGTCACTACCAGCATTAACACCTAGCAAGAGAGTCAGCCTACGCTTTGAAGCTTTGAAGCTAGGCATTGACTTATCCTCTGTAGCTATGAAAGTCCTTGATGGCATCATCTTCCAATATATGGCCGTTTCATCTCCATTAAGAATATGTTGTTCATTGTAGCCACCTTCATCAATGATCTTCCCTGTATCTGGATAACTTGGTGCAACTTCATCAGCATTTACTTCTTTCTCTTTTACTTTTATATTACAGAGATGGCCTTTGTTCTTAAACCTCATTAATTAATCTCTGCTATCTTCCAACTTTTCTTCTGGAACTTCCATATCACTCTCAGCCTTTATAGAATTGAGGAGAATTAGAGCCTTGCTCTGTATTTGGCTTTGGCTAAGGGAATGTTGTAGGTGGCGTTATCTTCTATCCAGGCCACTCAAACTTTCTCTGTATTAGCACTAAATCTGTCTCGCTTTCTTATCTTCCATGTTGAATTATAGTGGCACTTTTAATTTCCTCAAGAACTTTTCCTTTGCATTCACAACTTGGCTGTTTGGCACAAGAGGCTTTTTTTTTTTTTTTTTTTTTTTTTTTTTTTTTTTTTTCCTGTGTAGGCTTTCCATATGCCTTCCTCACTAAACTAAATTATTTATAGCTTTTGATTTAAAATGAGATACCTGAAACCTTTCATTCACTTGAACACTTAGAAGCCATTTTAGGGCTACTGGTTGACCTAACTTCAACACTGCTGTGTGTCAGGGCATAAGGAAGCTAGAGTAGAGGGAGAGAGATCGGGGGAAAGTCCATCAGTGGAGCAGTCAGAACACACACATTTATCAGTTAAGTTCGTCATTTCATATGGGCATGGTTCATGGTGCCCCGAAACAATTACAGTAAAAACTCAAAAACCAGTTATCACAGATTACTAGAACAAATAAAATAATAATAATGTTTGCAGTATTTGAGAATTACTAAAATGTGACACAGATACACAAAATTAAAGCATGCTGTTGGAAAAAATGCTGCCAATAGACTTGCTGGGTTGCCACAGCCTTCGGTTTGTAAAAATCACAATCTCTGCTGAGTGTAATAAAGGGAAGAATACCTATAAATGAAGTATACCTGTAGATATTTACACACAGATACTGGCTAGCATTTGCATGTGCATTTCTTCTGCCAGTTGAGATGTCATAAATGCAATAACAAGGAGCACACCTAGCTCGTGGATTTTAATTTCTATTACCATTCCCTAATGAAAGAAACCAGAGATGCTGGGATAGATGGTGATTCTAAGACTCGGGCAGGAAATATACAAGATGAGCTTTGATCACCTTGTTTCAGAAAGTAAGAAAATAAACAAAACAAAAACATAATGATAAGGGTATGTCAAATGGACACATGTGCCAACTTAAAAGCTTCCAATTGCCAAAACATGGGAATTTTGAATCAAATTGATAAAGAAGTGTTGAGTCTTAGTGTATAATTCAATGTATAATATGCATATGCATGAGCTCATACTAATATAAATAAATGTTTGCAGAAATTAATTAATACCACCTATACCACCTATACAGAGTAATTCCAAATGATTTATGTAGACATTATGCCTCTATAAGTTGAAGCACAATAACTCTCTCCTTAACAGTGGGCTGCACATTGTGATTTCCTTCCACAGAAGGAAGTATAAAAGGTAGAGGAGGAGAGAGGAGAGTTACTCTACGGTAGAAAATCCTGACAAATGCTACTTTAGGTAGGTTATTCTATTAGTCTGTTTCCACACTGCTGTAAAGATACTGCCTGAGACTAGGTAATTTATGAGGAAAAAGGTTTAATTGACTCCAGCATGGCTAGAGAGACCTCAGGAAAGTTACAATCATGGGGGAAGGGGAAGGGGAAGTAAGGCACATCTTACATGGTGCCGAGAGAGTGAGAAAGAGCGAGGGAGGAAGTGTCACACTTTAAACCATGAGATCTCGTGACATCTCATACACAATAAAATGCATAAAACTTTGAAAATTATAAAACACCAAGGAAATAATAAAAGCGGAGCCTAAGTATATACCAGATGGTAATAAATGCTTTATTCCTATTATGGTATATAATCTCAATAATGATTTATTGCATTATTCTGTAATATTTATATAAATATATATAACCATAATACATTGATAAGTAAGTACTAAAACTCCTGGAAAAATTATAAAGAATTGAATTGTAAAATCATATCACAAATACATATGTATATAATACTACTTGAAGCCTCTATTGTGAGCTTATAAAATGTTTCCAGCTGGTAGGAAATGGTATTCTGATATTATCTACATCTAATATATTAAATAATGCCATGTTTAGTACATGTATCAGTGGCACATTAAACAACTCTTATATAATAAACCCCTCCAGTTTTATTATAAATGTGAGAGTTATTTCCCTATTGCAAAACACATGAAATAGAACATTTATTGCTATTATGCAAAATAAATGAGGTGAAACAACAAAGAAGGCTTTAAATGAATTGTATTTTGTGTCTTAAGTATACAGAAGATTAAATGAAAACTCAACTCGAAATTCATTCAGCCATTTATTTATTCATTTTTCTGTGTAAGAAAGCACAATCCACTCACAATAGAAAAAGCCATAGGTTTTAGTGTTCCATTATTTTGGCAGAATTAAGAAAGAACTAAACCAAAAGTAAAGAAAATAGACATGGATATAAAGTCTGAATTATATAATTTATATTACAGAGACGAAAAAGAAGAAAACTAATAATTTCACTCAATTGCAGATATATTAAAACAAAGGGGATTTAAATTTTATTGGGATACTTTGCTTATATTTAAGTATATATTACGACCATACATAACATATTTTAAATACCCTATTTAAAATACCCTTCTTGGAAATTTTGTTTCTAAACTTTTAAATGTGATTTTGTTGTGGGGAGGGGTAAAGTATGAATTTGTTTTTTCATGTCTTGATAAATGTTTGCTGTCCTAGTTCCTTAATCTGGATCTCCTCTTTATGCATTATTCTTATTTGCCTAAAAGATTCATGTTCCCATGAAATAAATTTAATCATATGAAAACATTAATTTGCGTGGACCCTGGTCAATGTCGACTCTTAAAAATGTAGCATATACTGTCACAAGCTATTGCCAAAAATCTGTTGTCACACATACTAAAAATCAGTTTAATATTGAAATGGGTCACAATGATATGTTATTCATCTCTCCTTAAAATATTTTAAAAATTATAAATCAGTTTTCTAGGACTATAGTATTATTTACATATGACACCAACAGAGTGCTCATTTAATAATTCTGTTGATTATTCTCGAGTCTTTTTATTTTATAATGGTAAAACTAGAAGGAGAAATTTGCTAGCCAATAACCTCTGTGTCTCTCTCAGTGCTCCTAGGTTTTGTTCTCTCTTTAAAGTATTTCTCCCTTTCCATTGAACTACTGGCCTTCAAAATGCATAAAAATTTTTAGAAGAGAGAGGTAGGAAGGAACTTAACTAACACCATTGCCTACACTAGCTACTGCTATATACTTTTTTCTTACTGCTAATCTATTTGGAAAACAAAACTGGTTTATTTCAAATTCTCCAGGCTTTCCTTTTTCAATTCCTCACTTTTTTCCCTACATAATTGCCTGAGGAATCCATCACAGTCTCCTTCACAGAATTTATCATTACCTTAGCTCTCAATACATTATATTTTCCAAGTTCTTACTGTATTTATAGTAGATGTTCCTAGCTCCCTCAGTGTCTCATATTATTTTCCTAACCCCATTCCCAACAATACTCTGAGGTATTATTCCAGGTTAACCCGTGAAAGCAGTCTACCAGCCTCATTTTTATCAGTGTCTGTGTATCCTGTATGAGTAACAAATTGGTTTAAATCTTCCCTTATCTCTTTCATTTGTTTCAT
This sequence comes from Macaca nemestrina, assembly GCF_043159975.1. Classification (NCBI taxonomy): domain Eukaryota; kingdom Metazoa; phylum Chordata; class Mammalia; order Primates; family Cercopithecidae; genus Macaca; species Macaca nemestrina. Next base: position 83,892,731 of record NC_092129.1, read on the forward strand.
CCTTTTCGTTTCAGTAATATATTGTAAAATGAGTAATATAGTACTGACATTATTTCTGGAAATTTTGATTGGTAGTTTACCTAAATTGGGATAAGGATTACCTACTTATGCTGTAGGATCTAGAATTCATTCAAAAATTGTAGAGCTGGATCTTATATTCCAAGTGACTGCAAACATGTTAGTTGAAATATTTTTTAAAATGGTATTCTGTCTGCCAGGGATATACTGCATGGATTCTATTTTTCATTCCCTACATGAGAACTCTATATGAATCCAAATCTATTTTGAAAATCAGCCATTTTAGATAATGACATGCCTGGCTTCTAAGGATACCCAACTCTTGAAGTCTCAAAGGTTGAAGATCTGAAGTACAGCAATGAAAAAGAGATAGTTTTATTGACAATATTTTAAAAGATATATACTTATGAATAATGTTACTTGATACTACATCACAAGATATTCCAGCCCAAATTAGCAGGCCTATCATGGCTCCTTCTGGACCATACAAATTATCTAACTAAATTGTACTTTCAACTTAAATTTGTCCTAAAACAGGATTTCCTACAGTTTCAGTCACACTAAACCATAATCCAAATGTGTTAATAGTATTGCATTATCTATGATCTCTAATTCTTATAGTTTTTCCTTTCACTTCAGACCCATCAATCAATCAAAATAATAAGCAAGACAGAGCCGTGATGTGGGCCCATTTGGGACTTAAACTGACAGTCTTGTTTCCAGCACGAGTTTTTGTAAGATTGTTCTCACATGAACCAAGAAGCATGACCTCAGTGTATAATAGAAGACAGAGGGGACAGATGGGAAAAACCACAGGGAATTGACTTTCTTTTGTGTAGGTTGTTTGAAAATAAATTATTATAGAGGTCTCCATTCTAGAATGTCATGAGTGGGATGTTGTCAGCTATGCACAATACCTATAGCATTTTTAAAGTGGTTCAGAAAATAAATAAAATGTGTGTGTATGTGTGTGCACACACGTATTTAGAGGAACAGAGATAATAAAGCTGAAGATGGAAAGAAAACTAAATAGTACAAAATGAAAACAGTGTGTAATATAGGGAAATAATATATTGGAGCTTCTTGTACTAGTCTTGCAAGTTTTCTAGGTGTTTGAAAAAATATAAAACATGCATTTCTAAAAACAATTTTTTAAATGTTGAAGAAAAAGATTAAGCAAGATGGAGAAGAGTCCAATATTAGTTTGGAGAAATAGATAGGAATAGTATCCTCTGTGACCATGCGGGCCATAGCTCATTAAGCTTCAACTTGAATAAATGTTTTGTTTAAGGTTTTTGTTATTTGTTGTGTTTGTTATTGTTTAGGGTTTTCATAACAACAGCTATCAGTTGTATTATGTCAACTTTGTTTCCCAGTGGAAAGTAAGTTCTTTTATTGACGTAAGTCTAACTCATAGCTTTTCCGTTGCTTTTAGATTTCACAAGTGTCTGGTTACAAAGCTTCTCCCTGTCCTGTTCTGGCTCCCAAAGCATTGAGTAGACGATTGGAGAACTCTCTCATCTTACATTATTCCTCTCTGCTGCAGGTTCTGAGAGAAGAGATTGAGAAACAAAGGCAGTTCCTTCATTGCAGCTTTTGGTGAGTTGACTTTTCTACTTGATTTTTAGACTCAATGTTTCTGAATGACAGCAACAAATGATATAGTCATGATAGTGGACAAGCTGAGCCATTTGTGCTACCTCTGATTACATATTTAGCTTTGTTTTTACTATTTGACTAAGAATTTAACTTTAGTTAACATTTTTTTGTCTTTGTTAAGGCCAGCTAAATATTTTCCTCGTGGTTAAATTTGATTATATTTGTCATTTGTAACTAAAAAGTACTGTTTTAGAGAGTAGAATAGTTATAATAGGCTTCTATTCATGTAGCATATTTGAAAGATAAAAGTTCACATACATACCTAAAGTAATAGACAATAATATTTTAAGGCTTACAAAATTTATTATTTGAAATATGAAATACAGATATGACTAAGCAATTTATATCATATATAAAATTATGGATATGACTGATACAAAAAATTAAATAACAAGAAAAATAGCAAAATTATGCTAAACTTTTACTGTGAATCTACATATGTAAATCATTAATGTTTTAAAACTGTGTCCTAGAATTCTCCATTTAAATAAAATGTCAAACCCAACATAAAATATATGAACTCTACTATGATTTGATGAAAGTATTAATGACAATCCTGACATCCCACCTCTTCAGGTCTTCCCAATTCCCATCACCTTTAGAGATTCCTCAATTCACTTCAGAGTTCTGTGGAGAAAATTTTAACACTAACCTAAATGAAACTCAGTGTTTCCTGTATTTCTCATTTTTCTGCTTAAGAAAATGTTAAAAAATTAGTGTTTATAAAAAATTATATCATGGGATATTATAAAGTAAATAACATGCTAGAAAATAAAATGCTTTTGATGTTTTTAGAAAAAAATGTTATTGATATTATAGTTTTAAAAAATCAGGATATAAAATGTACTTACCGTATGATCTCTTAGAAAAAGAAGAATGTGATTGATGTTATACTTTTAAAAAATCAAGATATAAAATATATTTACAATATAATTTCAATTTTATAAAAGACTACATTGAGATATTAAGTCTATTAAAGCTGACAAAAATGTTAATAATTTGTATCTCTGCATTATGGAATTCTGAAGTGAGGTTTACTTTATTTTGAAAATGTGTATGTTTTCTCTATTTTTACAATATATCACATCAATCTAACAATATTGGAAAAATAATTAAACTTAGATCACTCTCATGATCAGTGTAAAAACTTTGTTTCAATTTGATTTCAATTGTCTTTTTAACTCAAACTTTTTTGTAATAAAATCAATGCTGAAATCATAAAAGTTGAAGGAAAAATATAGTTTATATATATTATATATATTTTTCTCGATAACATAAGTGTCCCACAAAACATTGTTATTACAAAATCAAATGATTTGGAAAATGCCGCATACTATCCTTTACCTTTAGAGATTAATAGTTACATTAGAATTTTTTAATCCTTGTAATAAGAATTAGAAGAGATTTTTAACCTAGGACTAAAAGTCTGTGGATCCAACCCAATGCTTAGTACCCTGCTCTACTATTTAAAAAAAAAAAATGTACCTGGATATCAAAGACACTAAAAGGTTTATCACATACAGACAAAGTATTAAATTTTATTTTTAAAAATTTATTAAATTTGCCAGAGGTTTCAAATATTATCACAAATTTGTGGACTGTCATTCTATTGCAATAATTAACTTTAAATAAGTACCTTTTAAGCCAAGTAAGCAAGAAATGGGAGATGAGAAAGTGAGCAAGAAGAAAAATAAACTAAATATGAATAATTTATTTAAAAACAGAAGGAAGGCTTACTGTATATCTGCATGTGTTTAATTTCAATTAAATCTTTTGTTTTATTTATATTTTTTCATATTTTTTACATAGTTCAGAGGAACATTCACTCATATTCAAATGGTTGCTGTTTTTTTTTTCCCTTTTTCACATGAGAATTTTTATCAGTGCTTGAGTTCATAGATACCATGTTGTCCTAAGGAAATTTTGCTTGTTACAGCTGTCTCTTTAGGGAAATAAAATTCTTGCATGCTTATGAAAGATTCCATGGTCTATATTTCCCTGGAAAAAAAATCTCTGCTTATTCACTTTTCTTTAAAGTAAATACTACTGTCTCAATGTTATCTTTCATCCTCCAAATAAATAGTTTTTTTTAAAAACTAATCTCCACAAACATTATGGACTAAAGTTATAAACAACAACAAGAACAGATAATGAATTGTTGTTTCAGGTGGCAGTTTAATGGTCTTGCATGTGACCCTCGCAACCTTAGCTTCCTCTAGATTAAACCCAGCTCTGAGCAAGTCATGTATTCTCTCACATGCATGCAGAGCATGATGGAACAAATTTATTTTTTTTAACCTGATAAATTCCAAGTTCCTCTTAAATAGCCCACTCCACTATTACCTACTCGATAGAACATTCAGTACCATTGGACAGAATGAATACATTTCCACACTGTGCTCTCAGAACACTGAACACAAGTAACCTGTGACAAAACCTAAAATAAACCTTTTAAAACAACTCTCTCTAAGGAGTGCTGACTCTGAGGATTATCACTCTAAGGTTTATTACTATAAGGAATAATCTTAAATTACCCATTTGAGCATATCACATTTTCAAAAATGGCCACAGAAATATTTTCAGTATCATGATCTTCCAGAAATGAGTTGGAATCTGCCTTATGTCCTCCCTTTGAATCTGGACAGAACTTTGTGTCTTAAGAAGTATGTAGAAATGATGCTGTATTACTTCCTAGTTTAGGTTATACAAAGTGATACGGCTTTCTTCTCTCTCTCTTCTTCTCACTTTCTCTTTCTCTCCCAACACATTTCCCACTGGAAACCACCTACTATGCTGTGAGAAAGCCCAAACTGGCACTCACAAAGAGAATGCATAAACAGAGGAATGTGGCCTCTAGCCAAGAGCCAGCATCAAGCGCTAGACATGTGAGTGTACAAGCCATCAGATGACCCCAGCTTCCAGGTATCAACTCTTGCATCTGTAGCCCCAGCACATTGTGGAGTAGAGACAAGGCAATCCCACTACACTCTGTCCAAATTCCTGACTTACAAAAATCTAACAGTACAATAAATGGTTGTAATATACCACTAAGCTTTGTGAAATGTTGTTAAACAGCCAGAGTAACTAAAATACACAATGTGGATACTGAAAGTCAGAAGACTGACATGTTTTAGATATTTATTAAAAATAATGTAAAAAAGAAGTAGAGATGTGTGGAGTCAGTAAAGAGAGAATAACTCAATAAAGAGAGAATAATACATACAATAGACTTAGATCTATATAGCAATATTGATAAAAGAAACAAAATTGGTAAAAGACACAACTTACAAATCCAAATTCTTTGTTTTCTAAAATAATTTATAATTATTTTTTCATAAAAATTAGCAAAAATTCCTAAATTTTGGTAGTAAATGAAAATTTCTTCACTTTGTTTATGTTAATATATTTTCAAAATTTTGTTTCTTCTAAGCTGATGATTGCCTTCTCCAATTGGACAGTACAAGAATGCCACGACACTATCTATGTGGTATCATAAATAGCGTTTATCGTTGAGGGAGCTCAAAAATGTTGTTCTTTAGTTTTTTGCTGTTTTTCTGTTTGTTTTTTACTCTCAGTCACCTCCATAATAGAAACTATGAAACCAAATTATTCTTTATTTTGTTCTTATCCACCTGGCTAGAATTTAAGCTTCGTAATAGCAAAAAGCTTGCCCCATCTTCACTTCTGTAATGCTAAGGACAATTTATTATATACAGAAAATGCTCAGTACATATTTTTGAGTAAATGTTTTGTATGGAAATCTTAAAATTAAAATTAATATCTGAAAATAATGCTGTTCTTTCCATTCTTTCCCTCAATTATTCACTGTGCAGATGTTCTTTAACCTATTCAACATCCAGTTTCTAACTTCACCTTTTTCTCTCAATCTATTAGACCCTATCATATATTGTTATGTTCCTATATAAGCTATTCTTTATGTAGATCAATTCAATTAAGCCTCTATGTATACTCACAACTGCAGTATGTAAAACTGCCAGTCCAGGGTAACTAAAATACATGCTATTTTCACCCCTTCACCAAGGCAACTGAACCTGACCAAAGAAAAATTTCTTTTGCGTATACAGTGGATTTTTAACACCAGAAAATTTCAGGTTCAGCCTCCATGGTATTTTAGAGTTACCAGACAATTGTTCTGTTTTCCCAATAAATTTAATGTATCATTATTTTCCAGGGCTCTTTCAAACCTTTTTCACTTCCTCCACTCCCTACACCTACCACCTTTCCTCACTCTAAATAGATTATCTCTGATTTACTGAGAAGATAGAATCTATCAAACATATAATCATTCCTCTGTGCCCATGTAGAAACTTATTGCCTTTTACACCCCAAATTCCATCCATCTGTCCACACATCCTTTTTTCATATCTAATAAATCACATTTGTCTTTCTCCACTTATGTTCTGGATAAAACCTACATGTAAGTCAGCTACCACTTTACTAAAGATCGAAGACAAAGTATTCCAAGTCTTTTATTATCTGACATCTGTTACTATTGGCTCTTTAACATTTAAACACATGTTTTCTTGCACATATTCTGAAAAACAGATAATTTCTATATTCGTACTTTATTCTAGGTACCAGCCTGTATCTCTACATTCTTTCAGAAATTTGCTTTTTTCCTTGAGGTTTCTCCTTCCATAATTCTTATGAATTCCTAAATTACTTCACTCTTTCTTTCCTTCATTTCATTACTCAACCACTTCTTCATCAAAATAGTCAACTACTATAGCAAAAGTAAAAATGACATTATCATTTTTATGTTTTAAAACCAAATAACACTTTAGCTTTCTACTTTTAATCGTGTCTTGATATTTTCACTTTAATTTATTCCAGTAACACCATTCTGGATTTCCTGCTACTTCTCTAGCCACTTCTAAATTTAATTAATTATTAGTTTCTTTTTCTCTTTATATACTCTCAGTGCTTGTTGTCCTCTGGTTACAACCTATTTTTCCTCTTGTTACTTTATTTCCCTGAGTGATATCTATATCCTCTTTTATTATTTAAATGATGATAAATTATAAATATATATGTTTATCCCAGATCTTTTCATGAACTCCAGACCCAAATTTCCAGTTACTTAATAGACATCTTCCACTTGGGTTTTCCATAAGCATCTTAATTATTACAAACTCTAAAATTACTTCATAATTTGCATATCCCTTAAATTTTATTCATGACCCTATGTCTTAAATAGTTGAGCAATTAAGATCTCCTATAAGGACCTTATTTTCTTAGTCTTACCAAACATCGAAGAGGAAAAGAATATAATGCAGAATCCAAAAAGGAAAAAGGATAGGGAGAATAAACAAAATTTAACATTTCAATAGATGGTTCTGTTATGCATATACAAACTTAAACCACATTGTAATGAATTTATTTTAAATTAACATGGGAAGCCTACAATAATGTTCTTGTCCCTTTAAAAGGATATCCCAATCATTCACATGTAAGAAACATGAAAACTGGCTACATTCTGTTTCTCTCACATGAAAAACCTTTATGGGAAAACTGTAAACCATCAAAGACATGCTCTAAATGTGAGAAAGTTAATACTTACAGACACACGACCCAAACTACAGCTGCAAGGTTTTACCCATAGTACACCAAGACAATGGTATACTGTAATCTCTAAGTCCACAACTACTCCTGAGTGAGTTTAACCTTCTGGCATGTAGGTTCATTGCTCATCTCTCTCCAGGATTTTCATTGTTCATCTTACTCCCAAGACTGCTAAATTCCCCATGGCTCTCAACCTTCATATTATAGGACCCAATATTCTACACCTTTAATCCACTTGCACCTTTATCTTCCTAATTCTATTTACTTTCTGGTCACTGACCCAATATTCAATTTCCCTATTTCTGAACACTTTACACTTACCTTCTGGAGCTCTCTCACATATTTAGCAAGTATTCTAAACCCTCAGTCTCTTCTCACTTCCACCTTCTTCCTTTAAGTAAAGCCAAAGGTTTGACTGAGGATACTCTCCCTTATGACCTTGAAGTGCTGATCCTTTATTGTTTCCTTTTACCATATACTTCAGAAATAGCAGGCTACTCTGCTGTTGCCAGACTCTGTTCCCCTATAAAGAACTTTTGTTCTGAGGCTTACTGCCATTTTTTAGAACATTCTCTACCTTTTCCTTCTGACATCATCTACTAATATTCCAGGCACTCTTGTTCATTTAATGAAGTCCTGGTAATGTAGATTTTATGTTTATTTGCTAGCTGCCATCTATATAATTTACACATCCATTAGATGACTTACTCCTCAGTTTACCAATGTCTTATTTTCAATAAGTTTTTCTCTATCACCCTATTTATGTGCAAACCTGTCCACAGTGGTGACTTTTATGCCTTCAAACCAGCATTTAACTTTTTGATCACAAATCTTTTCTATAAGCTTGCTTTGCAGAATTCAGAACACAATCTCTTTGGACTTCTTCAGGACCTACAGATTATTTCACCTGAATTTACTTACTACCCATTGGACAAGGCCTTAATGTTCCCATCAGCTTGACTAAATGTTAGAAAAGTTTATTTCTAATTATAGGCAAGTGAGTCCCATTTTCTTAGAGTACATACTTTATAAAAGTTGCAATTGCATATTCTTTCTCTGTCCCTTTGAGGTGTAAATATTCTTCCACACTTTTGACAATTTTACAACCCAGGAATGTCTTTCTCTAGCATCTGTAAGACATCCTTTGAGATCTAATCATGAAGAAAGATAGTGGCCCCATTTCCATCCAAATACAATTATGACAAACTTCAAAAAATTGTATGTTATGGTTTTAGAAACTTTTAAGTTTTTAAATCACAGAAAAAAGAATATTAGGAGTTTAAGAAGGAGTTTAAGAAGGCCAATTCACAAACACAAATGGGCTAACACATTGACCAACTTCTTGTGTAACGTTCTTGAGTATTTTTCCCTTAGCTTATCGTAGCACTTAAATCCTCTCCTGACTTTTGTTTCAGTGGTTTTTCCATTCAATCTGTCTCCCCATTGCAATAGTCTTAAATAAAGTCTTCCTTTCTGGTTTAACTTGGCTAGTGCAATTTTTCTTTGGCATCACTAACATAAACAAATTTATTTATCAAAGAGTTGAACTTCCTCAACATTCCTATGAAGAAATAAAACCAGAACCTATCAACTTAAAAAAAGAGAAACATATTACAAATCCTTTTACTTAAATATTTATGTATACATATATACACACTGTGTGTGTGTGTGTGTGTGTGTGTGTGTGTATATATATATATATAGCTATTATACTGATTCATATCATGTTCTTCTCCAAACTATCATTAGGTCTTACCTAAATTAGAGCAATAGACTTTAAACTGGTTATATCCAATGTTGTACCTCTCTGATCAAGTCTTCATATAGCAGTCATATTGTTTATCACAATGTAAATTTGACTATATTTTTTATCATCTTAAACATTTTCATTGTCACCCATTTCTCTTGGAATAAAAATTACAATTTTTAACATTTCACACGAACTTGAAATATTTAGTCCCTGCCTATTTCTCTAACTTTATATTTTTCTTATCCTCATCCTTAATCCATATGTTTTAATCACATTATATACTTTCACTGTTAATCAATCTACCAAAACTATTATTTTCTTAGGAACTCTGTAGATAATGCTCAATTTCCATGAAAAGCTAAGCTGCACAAAAGTTTACCTTCATCCTGATTCTTACTCTTCATTCAGATCATAGCTTATTTTCTCAGAAGAGCTTATGAATGAATAAATGAATCAATGAATGAATGAGGTATTCAGCAAAGGCAGATATAATAGGAAGATGTCACCATTAAAATGACAGTATAATGGACATTGGGGGAATTTGACGATAAGTAAACAATGGTATGCCACTGAATAACTTTCTCTGAAAAAAACTTGTTTGCAGATATTGGATACCTTGGAGTATTATTAGTAGTTTGGTGTAAGGTACTAAATTCGGAAGAATAAAATATTAAAATAAGTAATTGGTGGGGGCACAAGTTTTTGGACATGAGTGAGGTATTTTAAGAGATCAGGAAGAAGCCAAATAAAACCCAGGTCATTCTGATAGAGAAACTATCAGCAAGGAATCAAAATCTGTGCTCCATATACAGATTGTGGATCTCTTTGATTGTCTGAGTCCATAAATTAATTGCTCAAACCACATGAGAAGAGATATGTTTTGTATTTAATATTTTTTTCCAGATTTTAGGAAAGTATTAGAGTACATGTATTGGTTATTACTAAACAACTCTAACAAATTCTGACTCAATACTCTATAATCATATGACTTAAATAAAATATATGAGTGTTCACACCAATTGGGATAAATATAAACTTAAATAGCCTCATTCAGGTCAGGTTTTCCATACAAGTACAATTATGACAAACTTCAAAAAATTGTATGTTATGGTTTTAGAAACTTTTAAGTTTTTAAATCACAGAAAAAAAAAGAATATTAGCCTGTATTTTTTGAGAATCAGAATGTAGTGAATAAAATTGGAAAAAAGAAGATTAAAAACTTCAATAAATAATTGAAAATGTAGATTTATAATCCCTAGACTGTGTACAATATGTTAAATCAGACTAGAAATAATTACCTTGATAAAATTTGCTTTTAAGATCAAATGGAAATGTGACAAAACAAAGTAAAAGAAAATAATAAGCGGCTAAAGTACATTCTTAAAAATCCAGAGTATTTAATTGTGCTGTAATATCCTGGTTTAATCATCAGACACTGAGTGTTTCACTTGCCTCATTTCTAAAATGGAAAACTATCTCTGACATATCTAATGTCTGGAAACATTATTTAATCTCAGAGTATATACACTACAATTTGAAGGTTGTGGACTCAAACCAGGACTCTTTATGAAAATTATGAAATATTTGTTTAATAATATGTTTTGCACTTATGTGGAAATAATTAAGCTTTAAGAAATTTAGAATAAAATAAGAATGTTTATTTCCTAGGGGAAACATTATTTTTATTAAAACATAATATTAAAATGTTTTTCTGAAATAAACATTACCAGAGATTTTTAAATATTTAAAATGTTATGAAGTTATAATAAACCACCAAATTTTAAAGATTAATGCACATGACTAGCTTAAGTAATGCTATGAATGTGGTTTTATATGCAAGAACTTGATTTAAAATATGAAATTAATTCCTTTATCACAGGGCATACAAAGATTTTTATGGAGTGCTTCCCTTTTATTTTCTAGATAAAATTAATTCTTCTCACCAATGTGTAGTTTAGTTGCTAATTTAATTTCAATTCAAGATTTTGTGTGCCTTTTTACATTTTTGGTCATAAACTCTACATGCTCTTATTAACTTTACATATTAGAGACCCCTTTTGTACCTGATATGCCTCTAAAATAACCCTGAAATCTGTTTCTATCTCCACATTCAATCCTCCATCTCCATAGCACTTGACCTTATCTCATGCTATTTGGATTGTTGTGGTATTTTCCTATTGCAATGTTCTTTAATTTTTACAGGGTTCTGTACATGGAAATAAATAACTACTAAAATGTGTGTTTTATTTATTACTCAATTTATTGAAAACATTTGTCCAAACCAAAACATTTAAATTAAAAAAATCAAATTTATTTTGCTTTAAAATATTCATGAAAAATTTGATAAATTAAATTTTCTAAAATTTATCTGTATTTCACATTCATTAAGATAAAACAACACTTTCATTGCTAATATTAAGAAATAAAGACACATCATCAGCAGAGAAGCTACAGATGCTAAAACATTTATAAAGCAATGTTAACGACCCATGTATGTCAATAATTGTGACAGCCTAGAGCAAGAGTCAGCAAACCACATCCCATGGGCCAATTCTTCCCACTGCCAATTTTGTATATTATCTCATGGACTACAATCAGAAGAAGAATAATATTTGAGATGTGGAAATTACATAAAATTCACATCAGTGCCCATGAATAAAGCTTCATGGTAGTATAGCCACACATACCATTTTTTATATATATATAGAAATGATAACTTTCATAACTTTCATTCTACAATGGCAGAGTTGAGTGGCTGCTCTACAGACTTTATATGTCATTGTATCACACTGCTCTTCTGCATACTACAGATTTCAGTGAAACAGTTGTAACTCTACAGTGTTTCAAGTTCAATTCCAAGTAATTGAAATATAATCCCTCAAAAAAAGAAATTAATTATTCTCATCCATTGACCTCTATTACCTAGTGTAGTAGATCTGTATTACATAAAAATATACCCTATTATTGCTATTTATGAAATTTATTTTTTATTACATAAATATTTAGTTAATAATCTTGATGTTGACTCTTGGCCTACGAAGCTTAAAACATTTACTATCTGACCCTTTAGAGAAATGTTTCTGACCCCTGGGCAGGATGAAGTAGGCAAATTATTTGAAATATGCATATTTTACCAATAAAGTGTAAGAAGAAATAGAAAATCTAAGTAATTTTATATCTATTAAATGAATTGCATTTACAACTTAACAATTTTCCACAGAGAAAACTGCAGACACAGGTGGCTTCACCAATGAAACTCCATCAAACATTTAAGGAAAATTTATAGTAATTTAATATAAACTCTCAGAAAATAGAGAAAGATTATCTCCCAATTTATAAAACTAATATTTCTATGAACAGACAAAATCATCACAAGAGAGGAAAGCTACGGAACGATGACATTCATGAACTTCACCCCAAAAGGAAATATATTAGCAAACCAAATCCAGGCATATATAAAAGGAATAATGCTTCATGTCCGAGTGGGGTTTATTTAAATAAAGCAAGTTTTGGTTTATTATAAAAAAATTCAAATTAATTCACCATATTACAAAATAAAGGGGAGAAATTAGATGCCCATATTAGTAGATAAAAACAGTTGACTAACGCCTATTCACCGTAAAAGTTAGGCAACCTAGCAATGTAAATAAACTTGTTGAATCTCATAATGATAGTTTTCTTTATGCTCAATGGTGAAAGAATAAATGGTGTCCCCTTCAGATGGAGAATAAGCTGCAGAAATCTACTTATGTTCTAATCTTTTCCATAGACCTATATGATTCTCCTTATGATAATGTGAATGCCATCCTGCCTTGGTTGCTATACCTTTATCCAGTATGTCTTCAAATAAGACATTATGAATCCTCAAAATGAATTCTTTTGTAAAGGTACTTTTTACCTATAAATTTTAGAATGACATGATCAATTTCTAATTATAAAATGTTATTGGTAGTATGTTGAGCCTGTACATAGATTTGGAGAGAGCTGGCTTCTTAATATTATTGCTTAACATTTTATTTCCCAAATTTTGTATTGCTAACTATATATAGAAATAATGATTTTTTTATAATTTTATATTTTCCAACCTTGTTAAATTAACTCATTTCTAGTGGCTTTTTATTAAGATCCTTCAAGATTTTCTAAATGCACAATTATATATTCTATAAATAAATCAGATTTCTTATCCTGTTTGCATCTGGCTGTTTTCACTTCCTTTGATGCCTGATTTCAACAGTTAGAACTACCAACATATCAAATGCCACGTAATAATGTTACATTCTACCTATATTTCTGCCATTTTTAGTGCTACGTATAACATACAAAATATCTTATGTTTTTGAACTGCTAATCTCTAATTTGATCCTAAATATTTTCTCATTGTTTACTATTTTTACTTCCCATTTTTAAGGCAATTCATGTAACTAAGAAGAGCCATAAACTTTCAAATTTTGTAGGAGTACTTACCAAAAACCCTCCACACCCAAGCCTCATCTCCTAAGACTTTCTCCCTCCGTCTAGATCCCACAGTGACTTTGCCAGTGTTTCTAAAGCATGCATGCAGCCTCTCAATTGTGAGTCGTCGCCTTTTCTCTTTTCTCTCCATGGAACGTACTTACCCCAAGCAAGCCACATAACTCATCCCCTCATTTATTTTAGGTCTTGGCTCATACCTCCTTTTCAGTGAAATCTACTAAGACTATCCAATTTAAACATATCAATCCCTATCGACAGCTCCCTACTCCTGCCATGTTTTATTTTTCTCAATGTCACTTATTAACATTTGGCAAATACTTGATTCCCTTTCCATATTAGAATTTGAGTATTCTAAGTACAGGAACAATTAGTTTGGCTCACTGTGACATTCTCATAAATTGTAACAGAATATGACAAATTAAGGGTGCTCAACCAATATTGTGTAGAAAAATGGGTGAATGATTAATATATTTATTATTGCAATGAGAACTCAAAATATTTTAAGTAAGCTCATTCAATATATTAACAAGTGTTAATTACAATAATCTAATGTGCAAAATAATTTGAGGATTTATAGAAGTCTGTTTAAAATACAATATTTTGATAAACATTAAGTGTGCACAGAAGTTATCCGAACCAAATGTGGCATTGGACATGTAGTTTCAAAGTGAAATGACTAGCATGATCCATGAGTTTATAGAATAAAAATATGAGAAACAAAATAAGATATTTTTTGGATTCTTTTTGAAGCTGAAACCTCTTGCCTAATATGGGCCAGAGATTTTGACATGTGAAAAAGCATAGTCCTCTTTTTCTAATATTACAGAAAAATATCTTCTCACACATTTCCTAGACCAGAAAGACTTGCTTATTTCTTTCAGTGAATAACTGAATATAACACGTCCACCTTCATTTTTATAACCCAGCCTTATTTATTTACACGCCATAAAATGACTAGATTTTTTAAGCTGTAGAATGATTCATTAGAGTGCTATTGAAACGATTACATGGTCACCAGCAGTAGCAGAGTAATGATAGATCCAAATAGAGAGATGTAAGGAAGATAACATTGCTGCATGGAGATGAACCCACCCACAGGAAGCAATACAACGTATTCCCAGCTGGAGATCAGCCTTGCAGCTTCCTCAAGGTTTACACAAGGTCATACCACTGCCTGTGATGATACAGCTGAGTATGAAGGGGTCACCAGAGAACTCCCAACCAGCTTGTAAACTGGGATAAGCGTGCACTGGGATGGAACCTTTGGAAGTTCGTCCAATTTGCAGCTGGGAGGAGCCTGGCCCCTCCTCCTCCTGGGTGGAACCTGGGATTCAATCTGCGAGGGAAGAAGTTCACTGGCAGGACTCTGTCTTTGCGGAGGGTCCCTGTTTCCCTTTTTTTCCCCTTTTTGCCCAATGAATTCCATTTTTTCCCACCCTCCAAAGTGTCTTGAAAGCCTAACTTCTCATGGCCATGAGACAAGACCCTGACTCTTAGGTGAACTAAGGAAAAAGTTCTACAACAGTTTTGGTTCCCAGAACATGGGGCTTGAGAAGGGGTGAGGGAAATGGGAACTCAAAACCTCTCACTGTCCCTTGTAAGCCTTTTCATCTCAGACTTCTGAGGGGAGGGCAAACTATGCCCCCACCCCTATTGCTCCTGGGGTTTGGGGGTCTTTCCATGGCCTGTTCCTTCCTTTTGGGGGATGGACAGGCAAGCAGGGGCTCTCACTCCCCCCCGCTCCCACCTGGGTCTGGAGAAGGCCTTGCTTCCATGGCATCTTCGCCTTCCTTGACCAAGTGGTTCAACTCCATAGGACAGTAATTAAGCTTCTCTACCTGGTGGAGGAACCATTTCCATAAGAATAAGAGATTCTTCCCCAAGGTATCCTGTTTTCTTCTTCATCCAGATAGCAATTAACTTTTAAACCAGTTTTCTTTTCCTTTTAGAAGATGTCCTTAGAATTGCCAAAATGATGGTCAATCTTCTTTAGGTTATTTTTTGTGAATAATGCTAATATGTGTTCCAAAATTGTGTGAGATTTCTAAAATTCTAATGTCTGCGTATATGCTATCAGTCATAATTAAGGCTGTCATGTTAAGTTATTGTAAACTACAAAGATAACCAAACTTTGTCAATTGTGTTTCTAACGTAAATACCTTGTACATTTTTCTATTCACAGACAATTGTCTTGTTTTAATCCTTTTCAAAATATGGTTTATAATAAACTATAGAACTTTGACAGGTCCTCTCAAGACAGGCTTCTGATAACTTTGAATATTGTGACATGGGAATAAAGGAAAATGTACAGGACTCATAAAGCACTGAAATGTTCATGAATATCAAGCAAAACAAGTATTAACTAAATGGACTGAACTCAGGAAACGGAAGCAAATCTTTTTGGCTTTTGCTTGTAATGTTGCTTTTTCTCATTGTGTTTTTCTGAGTCAGGGAAACTTATTTTGAACTATTTATGGCTTTTAATAATTGAGTAAGGTATACTCCTGTGAACAACATTTGGAGCATATTTGATTCTCTCCACCTGGTTCCTCTAGAATTTGAAAACTATCTGTGAGTATTCTTAACTTATGGCAATATAGTTGTTTGCATCAATGCAATAATAATCCATTTTTCTTTTTCAACAGGACACACTTGGGGAAACTGGTCATTTTGCCAAGACTTTGACTGGAAGGCTATGCTTCCCCTTAACAAGTCAATCTCGACTTGCAGAGCCAATAAAAGCCCGTTGGAAAGCCTGGCTTTACACCCTTGCCTATGCAGTCCCTATTCAGGGTTCCTGACCTGCAATCAGAGTAAAGAATGTCACTTTCTGACAGGTCCAGGAGCTCCAAGTTTATCTTGGGACCTTAAGAGAAGAGGATCATCCAATTCACAGGTATTTGAGGATACAAACCTATGGCTAGGTTTGGCTTTAAAAGTTCTTATCTGAGATTCCTTGTGGAATAGAGTTCCTTCAAAGCCAATACAAAAGACCTGTATAGAAATAGTCATTATTGCTGCACTTTTTGCAAATAATCAGACTAAATATAAGACTAAAGTCTATTTTGAAAATATAAGACTAAAGTCTATTTAAAGTTGTTTGCAAAAATTATTGATTTTTGTTTTCATCAAAATCATTGATGATTGGTTTTCTTAACAAAGATGAGGACTGGAGAGAGATAAATTATGTTATAAAAGTTATCATACATTTGTCATTAAATTCTAAATTCATTCATTGTTTTTAAGTTTTTGCCTACATTTGTAGATAAACCCTGCTTGTTCCTGTGAACCAACTAGCAATCTCTGGCTGCAGCTGAGAAAGAACAAAAGAGGATGGGTAAGTTAAAAGCTTGGATCAATATTCTACTTCTGAGTAATTAGGCTGCAATCTTGCCAGATAATGGGGATAAACAGGATGTCCATAACTTGTAGGTTTCCTTTTTAGGAAGGTAACATGAAGGAAGCTGACCAAAGCCAAGCATCATGACCCCAAATCCTAGCAAGCGTGAAGTATAGCCACTGGTTATCTGGATGTGTCACAAGACATCCTTTCCTTTTCCTTGTTGGAGGAGGACTGAATTTCACAGCTTCACCTTAGCATTTGGCTTATGATGAGGAATCCATGCAACCTCCCTACAAGACACATTTTTATCCCAAACTAATTTCTAAGCTTTGGGTCAAAGCCTTAGGAAGGGAAATTGGATCTCAGGGATCCAGAGACAGACAATAACAGAGGTTAAAAGGAACAGCACAGGTGAGAATGGCTAATTCCTGCCAACTGAACCAAGCCTCTGGATAAAGGTCATGCTAGTATCCATGGCATAAATGAGGTCTAGGGAACTCTGAGTCTACTGTCAGAAGGTGGGATAGAGACATAGGTGAGAGCAGATAATTCCTATCCTCTAGGCCCTCTATGCTTCGTGGGTGCAAGCTGCTTTGGAACCCATGGCGGTACCTGCCAAGGTCGCCGGGTCTCAGGGATACGAGGATGGAAGAGAGGAAGAGGAAACTCTTATTTCCCTCGTGTACGCTGGCAATCTGCCAGGAAGAGAAGGGAACCAGAGATGCCTGCTCCCCTCTTTCTACATGGGTAGCCATTCTTCTTCAGTCTGTACCCCTGTCGAATGCATCCTGAACCTCTGGGACTCCTAAAAATGACTTCATTTTTTCCTTTCTCCTCCTCTGTCCTCTCTTCGCTAATAGGTAATTGTCTCCGTACTACAGGATACTCCTCTCAGATGCATCCTTCAAACCAGAAAGAGTTAATTTCCCAAACCTTAAACTGGTTGATTTAGTTGATCTCAGGGGAAGGGAGCCCAGAAGCCCAACATGTCGACAAAAAGGTAAAGTTTTATTTTATTTTATTATATATTCTTCTTTGCAGATGGGCTTTTGGCCTCCCTCTCCCCATGCAAACTGGTAAAAGAGCATGGGATTTTTGGTCTGTCCTTATCCCTCCCCTCATTTCATTTTGATACAGTTTTCCAGTAACCTGGTTTGTCTATTCTTACCTTCATGTCATCAAACTCCAAAGGGACATGCAACGGGAGACTCAGATAACCCCTTTTGCTGGGCACCCTTAGATAGACCTCTGAGGGAGATCTGACTGCTGTCTTTTCAAAACAGTACCCTCTGTCAGCAGAAAACAGTTAGATTTGATATTTGTCCTTGTCCTTATCTTTATTCTAAAGGCAGTTAGATGTTCTTCTTTAAAGGGGGGAAAGAGACAGTCAAGTATAAAGGGGTTACTGAGAACCCCCGACTGCCTGTGCACTGGGAGGAGTGAACACTGGGGTAGAGCCTCAGCAAGTTCATGCTGTTTGCAGTGCGGAGGAGCCTTGTCCCTTCTCTTTCTGGTTGGCACCTGGGATTCAATCTGTGAGACAGGAAGTTCACTGGCAGGACTCTGGCTTTGTGGAGGGTCCCTGTTTCCCCTTTTTTCCCCAATAAATTCCTTTTTTTTTTTTTTCTCACTTTTCAAAGTGTCAGTGAGTCTAATCTCTGAAGAAGAACCTGGCTCTCAGCTGAACTAACGAAAAAGTCTTACAACAGTGATACTTGCCTATGCTTGGTGAATTCCATCCAAGCTCCAAAAAGTTGATGATTTCTGGCTAGGAAGCTGCCCTTTTATCATTCTTCTAAAAGAACTGACATTAATAATCTATTACTTTTTAATGAAATGCTAACAATAGAAAGCCTTTATTATCAGCAAAGGCACACATATTTTTTCTGTAGTTATGGAAAGAATTTGTGAGGAAAACAGAAAAGGTATTCAAGTATCCTTAAACAGATTCTTTACCTTCTGCTATAAAGCATCTAAGAAAATCTACTTACCAAGTAAAATATATAAACCTGTAAAAAGAAAAAACTCGCAATATAATGTGCTGATAGTAAAGTCTATGTAATATATATTTGCATATGTAAGTATTAAAATAATAGGACAGGTAAAAAAATTGAAAGATATAAAACTTAGATTTTTTTAAATGTACACCTCAAAAAGAGTGAACAATATTAAAGGGAAGAAAAGCAACAAATAACAAATCATGCAGTGAAATTTCTTCCCACTATCATTAGATCATTATTTGATTTCTGACACCAAAATTATTGCCCCACCATTTATACATATATACACACACACACACACACACACACATATACATATATATATATGTATATATACACATATATATGTGTGTGTGTGTGTTTATCAATACACACACACATACATACACATACACACAAGTTTTATATATGTATACACTCATAGTTGATGGAAGGTAAATTATTTTTCTTCAAAAACTAGACTGTTATTTAGCAAGCAAGCTGGAGGATTTACTTATTATTTACTTATATAGCTATTTCTGTGAGTTAGGTCCGCATGCTGCTGCTTAGTGTTGCCAACATTAACATTATTCAGCCCTTTTGGTAATAATAGTTCCAGGATAATTATGTAGATAAAGTACTTCTTTATTATAGGGTTTTCTGTAATGTAGAGCCTTATAATGTAGAACTATTTAACTTTCTTTTGTCTCAACTTCAATATCTCTTTTCATTGAGAAACTTTAGACAATTCTGGGTTGAAACTGAGTAAAAATCAACTAAATTTAAAAATAAAAGTTTAATTTCAGAGTGTCATGTGTCTCATTTTTAAGAAATGAATACTTTTAAATGAACTTCAGGAGACATATATTTTTATTAAAAACACCTGAATGAAATTATCTACATTAAAAACATTATCAATGCAATTTTATATGTCATAGTTTTTAACTTTACAAAAAAGGCATTTGACTTATTACATTTTCATAATACCAGTAGGATTTTTTTCTGATTAACAATATTTGTGAACCATTTATTGAAAACAAAGGAAATTGGAAAAAGATGGAGAAATCTCAATGAACAATTGGTAAACATAGAAGCAGAAATGTTAAGGTCAAAATTAGCATTCCTAGCCAGATACATTAAGATCTTTTATTCTTCTATTCAATGTGTTTAAATATTTTTATGTTAAAAAGTCAGAGTAGTACATATTAAAATTTTATAGTGCAGTTTGTCTTCCACAAGCACAGGCCAGCAAAAAACTGAGACACAGAGAGAAACCAGAGCTACTATAAATTAGACTGTATAAATTAACTATGACATGCTACGTGTTTTGTATTCTAGATTTACATTTCAAGAAGGAACCTTACATACCCAATATGATAGTCAGAATAAGAACTTCCCATTAAGATGTTGGTATCTGTCCACATCTTAATTCTGGGACATATGAATATATTATATCATATGGCAGAGAAGTAGTAATGTGGCCGAAGGAATTAAGGTTGCTAATCAGATGAATTTAATATAGAGAGATTATACTGGATTATCTAGGTTGGACCAATAATCACAGGGATTTTAAATGCAAAAGAGGAGAGAAGTGACAGTGTTTGAGTGATGGAATGAGAGAAAAACCACTGGATATTGCTTGGACAATCGAAAAGACCAGGAGTCGAAGAAATGCAGGCAGTCTCTGAAAGCTGGGAAATGTGAGAAATCAGTTTCTCCTTTAGAGCCCTTTGGGGAAAAAAAAATGCCCTACTAACATATTGGTTTTTAGCTCAGTTAGATGGGAGGTGAATTCATGTAAGATTTCTGACCTATGGACTGTAAAATAACAAATTATTGTTATTAAATATTATGTAACAAATAATAATTTGTTACAGCAGCAATGGAAAATGAGTAATTCACTAGAAACATACAGACACAAAAGAAAAGAAAATATTTGGTGTGAACCAAATTTATATTCTACTTTGTAAAAATTAATGTATAATAAATTAAAAAATTAAAACGTCATTAAGCTGGTTTTGAATGTATTTTTATATGTACACATGTTTTAAGACTCTCATTTCCTGTGTTAGCTGAGATCACTTCTGAAAAACTCAAGATAAAACTAGCATTTCACGTTGTTTAGGTTTGCATGAAATCATATAAAACAACTTTTGAGGTATACTACCTAACATTCACATAATCAAATGTAAAAATCTTTTTTTTTTTTTTTTTTTGAGACGGAGTCTCGCTCTGTCGCCCAGGCTGGAGTGCAGTGGCCAGATCTCAGCTCACTGCAAGCTCCGCCTTCCGGGTTTACGCCCTTCTCCTGCCTCAGCCTCCGGAGTAGCTGGGACTACAGGCGCCCACCACCTCGCCCGGCTAGTTTTTTTGTATTTTTCTAGTAGAGACAGGGTTTCACCGTGTTAGCCAGGATGGTCTCAGTCTCCTGACCTCGTGATCCGCCGGTCTCAGCCTCCAAAGTGCTGGGATTAGAGACTTGAGCCACTGCACCCAGCCCAAATGTAAAAATCTTAAGTGAATAGTTTATATTTAAATAATATTTAAATTTTGAATGATTTAGAACATTAACTGACTTTAGAACCTTAAATGGATTTATATCATTAAAAATTTCACATATTTTTTATTCTTCCTCCCAGCTAATAGTTCTATGACAATTAACTACTATTTTGAGTTGTAGTATTTTGATTTGTTTTGACATTTTTTGAACTTTATTTATGTAAATGAAATCCACACAGTATGCACTCATTTTTTCCAAGGATCTATTGCTTAATTTCATATATGCCTTAATCATTATGTTATTGTTTCAAGTAGTCCATTCTTTTTGATTGCTGTAAGGTATTTTGATATATGAATATATGACAATACACAGGAAATTAAGGTTGCTAATCAGTCAACATGAAAATAGAGTATTCTGAATTGTATTCTGAATTATTCAGGTGGTCCCAGTGTAATCAATCACAAGGATCCTCAAATGTGGAAGAGGATGCTACATGCACATACACACTCCTGTTGAGATTATGATGAATGCATCAAATCGTTGAAAAATTGACATCTTTAAAATATGATCATCTTTCCAATGTGTCCTCCAATCTATAAAACTTTATTACTTCCATTTATTTAGGGTTTTAATTTATTTAAAATATCTCTTGTATGTTTTTTTATGTCTAGTTTTAATATATAAAGAAGACAACAAAGACAAAAATTCATATTCAGGACTCAGTCACCCTGGTACTATAGATTTTTAAATTTGTACCAATGATATTCTTTGAAATACTTTTCTGTGATAAGAAAATGGTAACTGAGCAAAAAATTTCAATGATCTATTTTATATATATATTTTAAAAATCAATATATATTAAAAAATGTCAATGATCTATTTTATATATTTTGATGCTAAAATAGATGAATAACTTTATCAACTACAAACAAGGGCTTAATAACACCAAATTTAACCACATATATATATATATAGTGGAAGGCATACCTTTTTGTGACATTCTGCTGTACTTGTAAAGGAAAATAATTCTGCAAATGTAAATTATATTTTTCCGTCTATACTGTCTTAAAACTTGCAATATAACCTGCAATTTCTCTGATTGGAATGATTGCTTGAAAAATAGTGTCTGTGTATGAAATGACACTTCTATGAAATCACATGATAAAAAGTTAAACAGTATATACCTTTCACTTTTTGCTTCCTCTTTTTGTTCTTCTAACTAAACATATATGTATATATAAATAAGCTAGATATTATATACATCTATAAATACATTTGCAGTATATTTATACATCCTTTTCTAGAAAATATTTGGTGAGGATATTATTATTCATTGTTAAATTGATCTCTCCATTCTCAACAACTAATTCATCACCGTCATTTCTGGAGTTAACAATTATTTATTTCTTTTTCAAAAATTTTCTATTAATTACTGTTTTTTTCTTAATTTCTGTATCAACTTTTCATATACATGAAAATGTTTTATTCTTTTACAAATGCCTAAACATATTGACAGTTTCCGAACTCACAGTGATCTGTTCTAATCTGAAATGTAGGTAAATTTCCAAACCTGGTTCTAGGGCTTCCATCCATTATTCTCTTCGTCCTTTTGACACTTGATTCTTTTTAAAAGCAATGTGTATTAGTCCACTTTCACAGTGCTATAAAGAACTACCTGAGACTGGGTAATTCATTAAAAAAAAAAAAAAAAAAAAAAAAGAGGTGTAATTAATTCACAGTTCCACATGGCTGGGAGGCCTTAGGAAATTTACAATCACAGTGGAAGGTAAAGGGGAAACAAAGCATGTTTTCTCAATGGCAAGAGGAGAGAGAGAGAGAGAGAGAGAGAGAGCGCAAGAAGGTAGAAGTATCATATGCTTTCAAACAACCAGATCTTGTGAGAACTCACTCACTATCACAAGAACAGCAAAAGGAAAGTTCGCCCCCATGATTCAGTTACCTCCCATCAGGCCCCTCCCTCAACACATGGAAATTACAATTGGAGATGAGATTTAGGTGGGGACACAGAGTCAAACCGTATTACAATATTATACTTTTTCTTGGTTCATCTTTCGTTTTCTGAATCAGAATACTTGATTCATAGGTACAGCTATACAGGACATAAAATGTTGAATCTTTTTACACCATTTTTTATAATTTTTAAGTTCAGGGGTAAATGTGCAGGATGCGCAGGTTTGTTTCATAGGTAGACATATGCCATGGGGGTTTGTTGTACAGATTATTTCATCACCCAGGTATTAAGCCTAGTATCCATTAGTTATTTTTCCTGATCATTTCCCTCCTCCCACCTTCCACACTCCAATAGGCCCCGGTGTATGGTGTTCCCCTCTACGTGTCCTTGTGTTCTCATCATTTAGCTCCCACTTATAAGTAAGAACCCTGCCTTATTTGGCTTTCCCTTCCTGCGTTAGTTTGCTAAGGATAACATCCTTCATCTTCATTTATATTCCTGCAAAAGACATAATTTCATTTTTTTTCTGGCTGCATAGTATTCCATGGTGTATATGCACCACATTTTCTTTACCCAATCAATCATTAATGGGAATTTAGGTTGATTCCACATCTTTGCTATTGTGAATAGTGCTGCAAAGAAAATTCATGTGCATGTGTCGTGTGGTAAAATGATTTATATTCCTCTGGGTATATACCCAGTAATGGGATTGCTAGATCAAATGTTAGTTCTGCTTTTAGCTCTTTGAGGAATTGCCATACTGCTTCCCACAATGGTTTAACTAATTTATACTCCCACCAACAGTGTATGAGTGTTTGCTTTTCTCTGCAACCTCTGTTATTTTTAAGCATCTGTTATTTTTTGTATTTTTAGTAATAACCATTCTGACTGTGTGAGATAGTATCTCATTGTGGTTTTGGTTTGTATTTCTCTAATAATCAGTAATTCTGAACTTTGTTTTCATATGTTTGTTGGCCACATGTATATCTTCTTTTGAAAAATGTCTGTTCATGTCCTTTGCCCAGTTTTTAATGCAGTTGTTTGTTTTTCTCTTGTAAATTTGTTTAAGTTCCTTATAGATTCTGGATATTAGACCTTTTTTTTTTTTTTTTTTTTTTTTTTTTTGGCCTATCCTCTATCTTTGTTGTTTATTCTGTTACCTTAAACTTGTATGACAATTTTATTTATACATTTTAGTTAGTATGTTCTAAATGTTTAAAGGTGGTGCTGCCAAAATCTTTATTATAGCATTATAATCTTGTTTTACAGAAACAAAATATCTTAATTCTCTGAATATACTCATTATATTAAGTTTTGTTCCTTCTGAACATGTATTTGGTTTTTTGTTTGTTTGTTTGTTTGTTTCATTTTGGTTTGTTCTTCACTTCCTTTCAACTGCAAGGAGCTATTTAAATGTTAAGTGATCTTCAACTCTCTTTGCTATTTAATACTGAAGCACTGAACAGGTGACTGGGAGCTCCGTGTATATAGAATAGTGTGTGAAGGATTTGACAACCAGTGGGCTTTCAAGGTTTGTGTAATTCAACATTCTTACTTGCAGACTCCCAGGTCCCCAGGGTGTAGCTCAGTTTCTTCAAGTTTTGGGGATAGGGGAAATGAGATATATGCCTGTTTATCTTTCTTAAGAAAGTAAAATAGGAAAGGGAAGGTTGAAACTTCCATAGGTCACTTTATAAAATATAATTAAATATAACTTCAAACCCCTTATCCTGTGCCTGACATGAATTTAATGGCCTCTGTTGTCTGGAGTCCTCAGTTTTAATATTTCCTGTAAATAAACCTCTATTTTCCTATTAAGATCACGAAGGCTTAGGTATCTGGTTACTTAGTAGATAATATTTTGTTTACTTAAAGTTCCGAGTATTTCAGGGGCTCTGTAAGTAAACTGATGTCTATATTAATCTTTTCCTTTTCATACTTAAATTATAGCTTCTTTGGCTCTCATGGTCAATTCACAGTTTTCCTTCTAGTTCTATCTTCAAATAGCATTTTAAATATTTTATTCACTTATTCCTCTCTCTGCTTCTCTTTGTTATTGTGGGATAATAAAACCTTTATTCCTCAAATGCCAATGTATTAAGGTTTGTGAACAATCATCTATTAAATATGTACCACATTTTTTTGGAAATCTGTCTCTATGTTCCTTACAAAGAAATCTCAACAATTATTATAGGTTTAAAAGTTCCAAATCTGTGCAGGTAATTCCCAACCTGACACTCCAGTCATGTCATCGCTATTATCTATTCTGTTGTATACATGACATCTCATTAGTCTATTGTCACTTCAAATGCTACATGCTTTAATACAAATGTGTAATTCTCCAACTTCTTACTCCTTCTTACTTCTAACTCCTATGTTTGCTTTCTTTTGGTTAAGGATATCACTTTTGTCTCTATTCTCTGCATAAAACATATTTTTGGTAGTTTTTTGTTCTTGCCCCATAGTTAGTCACAATGCTTTATTAATTCATCTTTCTTTCCTGTCTCAGTGCCATTGTCTTATTTCCAAGACCTCTTATTCCATGCTTCGTTAAGCACTTAACCAGAGTTTAGTGTCGTTATTTGCAAATGAAAAGGGTAGGAACCAAAAGCAGTAAATATTACTTTGTATACCAAGCAAATATATATGCTTTACATGCACAACTTACTTTAATGCTCACAATGTTCCTGTGATATACTTTTTCTCATTTTGGAGATCAATCTTTATCTCCAAGCAGTAAGTGTATTCATTATTGTGACTTCAGACACTAATAAATAATTGTACCTGATCGTCATATAAAATGTATACCATGCTGTAATGTAAAATCATGCCACATGTACTCTTTGGATATGACTTGTTTCACTGGAAAAGAATGTCTGTGACTTTATCCCTGTCATTATAGTTACATATTTTTTTGCTTTATCTGTTCTCTTGTTAATGGACATTTAATTTTTTTCATTTTAAAATATTATGAGTATTACGGTTATTACTATTCTTGTACATGTGATTTGATGGATATATATAGCATTTCTTAAGGATTTAGAAATAATATTACTAGCTTAAGTGTGTTAGTGTGATTATTGCTGTTTCTGTTTAATTGTGTCTGGAATCATCTGAAGACTCAGTGGACCTAGATATTAAAAATAACTTAATCACATGACTTACACTGAATCCTGATTGTCACTGATATGAACATTGCGATCCAAGAGGGAGTTCCCAAAAGTAAGCTTTCCAAAAATCAAGGAGGATGTTGCAAGGCTTCTGATGACATAGCCTTAGAAATTTCAAAAAAATCACAACTGCTTCATTCAATTGTTTCAGCCAGTAACAGAGGGCAGGCCAAATTCAGCTATAATTAACACAAAAGTCTGAATAGTAGGAGTCACAGTACATTTAGAAGTCTTTGTTAGAGATGAGCTACCAAACATATATTTACCTTTTGTAAACTGCTGAACAGTTTTTCAAAATAGTTGCACCTATATATGGGTGTTGCAGTTCCTCCACACCGTAATTAATACTTGAAGTTTTCAGTACACTCTTTCAATTGTATCCATCTTGGTGCATGTAAATAGGCATATTTTTAAGGCTATAATCTGCATTTTTTTTTTTTTTTGAGACGGAGTCTTGCTCTGTCGCCCAGGCTGGAGTGCAGTGACGCAATCTCGGCTCACTGCAAGCTCCGCCTCTGAGTTCACGCCATTCTCCTCTCTCAGCCTCTGGAGTAGCTGAGACCACAGGCGCCCAGCTAATTTTTTGTATTTTTAGTACAGATGGGGTTTCACGGTGTTAGCCAGGATGGTCTCGATCTCCTGACCTCGTGATCCACCCGCCTCGGCCTCCCAAAGTGCTGGGATTATAGTATGATCTGCATTTTTAAAATGAGTATGTTGCTGATGAGGTCTAGATTCTTACTGATCACTTGAAAATCTTCTTATGTGGAATATCCATATAAATTTGTCTCCAGTTTCAGTGTTTTAATTCTTTTACCTATTTATTTGTAGGAGCTCTTTATATATTTGAGGTATATATTCCACATTAAATATATATTTTGTTCATATTGTATCCTAGTATGTGGCTTGTTTTGCTTCTTCATAATTGTATCTTCTAAGAGAAAATTTTAAATTATAATACAGTTCATAATACGTTTATTTTATATCTAGTGTTTTGTATTCTATTTAAGATATTTTGACCAGGCACAGTGTTTCATGCCTGTAATCTCAGCACTGCACTTTGGGAGTTCTGAGGCAGGAAGATTGCTTGAGTTCAGGAGTTGAAAACCAGCCTGAGCAACATACTGAGACCTTGTCTTCAAAAATAATAATAATAAAAATTAGACAGGCATGGTAGCACATGCTGGTAGTTCTGACTACTCATGAGGTTGAGGTGGAAGGATAGCCTGAGTCCAAGTGGTCAAGGCTGCAATAAGCTGTGATTGCACCATTTTAGCATAGACCATAGAGCAAGACTTTGTCCCTCTCTCTCTCTCTCTCTCTCTCTCTCTCTGTCTCTCTCTCTCTCTCTCTATATATATATATATATATCCTCCAAGGAAGGCCATGAAGATATTTCAGAATGTTTAAATCCTAGAATTATTATGATTTATGTTTTTATTAAGGCCAATAACCTATCTCAAATTATATTTTTGTATCTCTTTGCAAGGAAATAAAATTTTGTCTATAAAATATTTCAATGCTCTATTTACTGAAAGAAATATTCTTTTAAAAAGTGAATAAAAAGTGAATGCTTCATAGGCAGACACCCCACAGGCAGTAGCCTTAAAGAGATATTATTTCTCCTTCAAATTTCAGTAGAACTTTTTTGTAAGCCGTATAAATACAGGTCTATTTCTAGAGTTTTAATTACATTCTCCCTATCTATTTGTCTATATGCTTTGCATATGTTTTGTTTTGTTGTATTTTTATACATATGCTGGTAGTGTTTTAGCCTCTAAGAAAATAGTAACTGATAAATACTAATCTCCATAAAATTAACAGCTGGAAAATGACAGAACATCTTGTGTGCCTGTACAATTTGTGTAATACTTTACAATAAAAATTTCTATAAGAATATAACTTTCACATGGAATGGTTATACGGTTCAAACAGAATAATGAAAGTGAATTTTTGTGAGTTAGAAAGCACTGAAATGACCAAATAACAAATTATTAAGATGTGGATGTAGAATTTTTCACTGGATCAGAAGACAGTTATGGGTTCTGAATGTCTCTGTTAACTATATGTCATTGAGTGAATCACTTACTATTTCTGCAACGTAGGATATTTGGCTTCAAAAATTTATTTTGATTACTTCTTGGCATAAAGTTAGACTACGTATGTTCTAGCATCTTTTGTAGTTAATTACACTTATGAGACTAAATTTTGGACAAAGAAATATGTGCAACAGTAATGTACATCTCTTCAATTTCTGGCCAATAGAATCTTTCCTTGAATTTGTCCTCCATTACCTTCTTTATCCTGTCTGCTGGTTAGGTGTTAACTTACAGGATAAATCTAGAAGCTACATATTGAAAGCAACAGAGACTCTGTCAAACTGCATTCTGAAATATCTTTGCGAACCAGAAAACATCCTCTCATATCCCATCCTGCAAGCTGCTATCAAAGCACCATAAGCAAAAAATGAATATACTTTAAATTAACCCTTTAAGGCTCTAAGTTGTATGCATTTCAGTAGGTGAAATTACCCTAACAAATAGATCCAAATTTCAGTGTTCTCATATGTAAAATAAAGCAAGATAATTTTTTTTTTTTTTTTTTTTTTTTTTTTTGATACGGAGTCTCGCGCTGTGTCACCCAGGCTGGAGTGCAGTGGTGCGATCTCGGCTCACTGCAAGCTCCGCCTCCCAGGTTCACGCCATTCTCCTGCCTCAGCCTCCGAGTAGCTGGGACTACAGGCGCCCGCCACCACGCCCGGCTAGTTTTTTTGTATTTTTAGTAGAGACGGGGTTTCACCATGTTAGCCAGGATGGTCTTGATCTCCTGACCTCGTGATCCACCCGCCTCGGCCTCCCAAAGTGCTGGGATTACAGGCTTGAGCCACCTCTTGTCAAAATTTAAAAACTGATAAATACAAATATATTTGTCATAAAATTACACAAATGTGTATGCAAGGTACACATATTTCTGTTACTAAAGTTTTAGGAGTCCATATCATTTCTTCAAGCAGGTTTAACATAGAAAATGTAGGGATTATATAAAAAAAGTTTTTTGTTACTTAAAGCAACTACATAAAGCTTTAAAGCCTTATACATAGTAGATGACTTATTTTATTGAATAATTTTATAGTAATAAACAGATCATGTTGATGTAGAGTTAGACATTCTGACCTCTAAATATTATCTTTTTATTATTTATTTATATTAGATTACCAATATATTTGTATTATAATCTGTATTCTAATTGGCATTTAATTTTGTGCTGATAAAGAGATTTTTGAATATTTATGATTTTTAAAGTTCACCCTTTATGAGTAAATTTGTTCTTTCTTTTACTCATTACAACATCTTTAAATAATACATTAGAGCACTAGTAAAACAAAAAATACAGAATTAACACTATCTTTGCATCACAAAGAGAAAAACGTTTTAATAATCGAGTACTTATAGCGAATTTTAGATAAAATACATATTTAAAATGCTACCTTCTGTAAGCCTATTGCCTTTGATTTGATTTGATTTGATTTGATTTTGAGATGGAGTCTCGCTCTGTCTCCCAGGCTGGAGTGCACCCGCAGGATTTCGGCTCACTGCAAGCTCCGCGTCCCAGGTTCACACCATTCTCCTGCCTCAGCCTCTGAAGTAGCTGAGACTACAGGCGCCCACCACCACGCCCAGCTAATTTTTTGTATTTTTAGTACAGACGGAGTTTCACCATGTTAGCCAGGATGATCTCGATCTCCTGACCTCGTGATCCGCATGCCTCAGCCTCCCAAAGTGCTGGGATTACAGGTGTGAGCCACCCCAGCCGGCCAAGTCTATTGCCTTTTATTATATACTGTAAATTCTAATATCAGTTACAACTGTATACATAATAAAATTCTTAAAATATAAGCATTTGTTTCAGTGCCAAACCAGGTACACTAATATAAAATTTTATAACAAACTTTTAAAGTGGAAGTTAATTTCTCTGTTATATTTATATTGGAGCTTTATATTGAGGTTCTTTTCTGAGATAAAAATTATTTATGGAAGAATTCATGTGTAAAATATAGAGGTTCAGAAAATATTCTGTAACCTTAAACTATCACACAATTTTTGAATTTAAAATGACTACTTACATCTTTTCTAGTTTGTGAAATGTCTAAAATGAACAAGAGATTTAAAAGACTAAAGAAGGTGACATGTATGTTTCTGATTTCTTTGTACCATTTATTTCTCTTTTTTTCTCTATCAGCATCAGAGTTATAAAGTGTAAAAAGCAGCATATAGCAAGTAGTTGCATAGCTATTGCATCTGTCTGTTCAGGAGTATAACTGGCAGTGGTGCCAGCATCTTAGATGTTGCCTGTGGCTCTGTCAAAGATTAATCTCTTGAAGGATAAACTGTCTTTAATACATTGCTCTTTCATAATCGCTTAGATTTCTGTGATATTACATTATATTACAACTCTTACTTCAAAGAGCGCAGAGTGCCTCACAGATGTTGTATATTAATTCTCAACCTCCCTGCAAGGCCAAATCTACAAAGAATTATGTCTTCCTTTTTTTGTGATGGGATTACTTCAAGCATGCTGCAACCATAATAAAGTATTCATTCTAAATAATGTTAAATCTTTAGTCGTAATTATGTGAGGGAATATGCAAAAATAAAAACAATCATGAGATAATTGTAATACATTTTCCATTTTATGTAATAAATAATCACATTTATTAAAATAACAACAGTAACAAAGCTATTCACAGTAAGAATAATTCAAGGGATACACATATCTGAATAATGAAGGTTTTAAGTTATTGCATAATATTATTTAGATATGTGAATTCTTTAAAGTCAATTATATATTTTTCTAAAGATATAATATGCTGTCATGAAAATAAATTTTATTTGTTTTTGAGTCAGTTTTCTTCAATATGAAGTACATTAATTAAATACTACCTACGGGCTTTGTCCACTCTAAGTGATTACTTAGATTAGCCCAAACTCAATCCATGAAATGCAAAATAGAAAAAATATTTATACAGAGATGGGAACATAATTTTAACATTACGAGAAGTTGAAGCCAATAGATAACAGCCACCATTGATGAACATCTGCATGTATCAGGAAAATACAATATATAATCTCAATTCACTAAGAACTATAAAAAATAACATTTTAAAGATCAATGTATTGAGTAAACAGGCTAAGTGACTTCTCTAATTTATCTGGTAAGTAAATTAGCTGAAATGTGAACTAAATGTGGCAAAATGTTAAACTGCCTGTGTCACTTTAACGATTTCTGTTATACAGTGAATACCTCATACAGATATATTTGAAGGAAAAAGCCAGAAATACACATAAAGTTGCCTTCAAAATATATGCTGAAATATCTACTATTCTCCACCAGCAGTAGTAGTCGTGGGCTTGAAAAGATGATCACACTTCTGAGACACAACAGGCTTTACTCAGCACCAAGCTTATGTAGCTTTAATAACAGAGGACAACGAATACAGCAATACTCAACAGAAGAGCGGAGGTCTCGTGACTTTCAGTGCAGCTTCTGAATATCCTCATGACTCAGCTATGAAACACACGTGATCAAGAGAGTTGGAGCCAAGTGGATGAGGAACATCTCAGCTTAAGAAATAATCATTTTTGACATCTCTTCAAGCTTCATACCTTCTGATTACATAGTCCCATCAGAAGTATACGACTAGCCCCCACTCTCTAGTGAAGGGCCATCCCATCAATTGTTGGTTACTCATTAATTTCAGGTGGTTAATAAACAATTTCAGCAACCAGATGGCTACATGGCAAACTCAACAGGATGATCTTTATTTTGTATCTGTTATACTCCTATATGTCGCTTAAATACGTTTTGTAAGATTTAAGCTAAGGGTCAAACTCTCAAAAATTCTTGTTGTCAGAGGAAAGACTTTACCAGACAGTGTTTAACCATTTCTTTCCAGGTTCTACCAAGCTTATATAGTTGAATTAATTGGAAACACATAAAGCTGATTCCTTACTGTCAAAGGCTCCCATAAATGTCATTTCTAATTTTCTAGTGGAATGCTAAATAGTTTTAATGTTCATATAAAATCTATTCATCTAAATGTGTTTTTGTTTGTTTTTGTTTTTTGACCCAGAGTATGACTGTCGTCCAGGCTGGAGTGCAGTGGTGTGATCCTGGCTCACTGCAACTTCCACCTTCTGAGTTCAAGTGATTCTTAAGCCTCAGCATCCGAGTACCTGGGATTACAGGCATGGGCCACCATGTCAAGCTAATTTTTGTATTTTTAGTAGAGACAGGGTTTTACCATGTTGGTCAGGCTGGTCTCAAACTCCTGATCTCAAGCGATCCACCTGCCTCAACTTCTCGAAGTGCTGGGATTACAGGTGTGAGCCACCGCACAGACTGTAAAATCTATTCATATGTGCCTGTTCCTCTCTGTTTAGACTGAAAAATGTTCTGAGGGTAGAGATCTGACCTTAAGAATTTTTCTGTTCCCAATATTGCCTAGTTTAATGTGAAAGAAGAAAAATAAACTAGGAGAATAGGGACCTATTTTCTAATACTATTCACTAACTTTCGGACATTACAGACCTCTGATTTCTAATCTATAAAACAAAAGGGATTGACTAGGTAATATCAAGTGCATTTTTTTTTTTTTCCTGAGATGGAGTCTGGCTCTGTCGCCCAGGCTGGAGTGCAGTGGCACGATCTCCACTCACTGCAAGCTCCGTAGCCTCCCGGGTTCATGCCATTCTCCTGCCTCAGCCTCCCGAGTAGCTGGGACTACAGGCACCTGCCACCACTCCCGGCTATTTTTTTTTTCTTTTTTTTTTTTTTTGTATTTTTAGTAGAGACGGGGTTTCATCGTGTTCGCTAGGGTGGTCTCCATCTCCTGACTTTGTGATCCGCCCGCCTCGGCCTCCCAAAGTGCTGGGATTACAAGCGTGAGCCACCGTGCCCGGACATCAAGTGCTTTTTATACATTAAATATACTATTCGTCTCTGAGGCTGGCAAAACATCTCACACAGGTATAACATTACTTGGGTGGGAATTTTGGAATGCATTCTTTATGGAGCATACATTTTTTCTTGCTGATTGGTAGAAAGAAAATATTTGGGTTCTAGAAAGAGAACTGCACTGTTTTGTATCTTTATTATTTATTATTTACATGCTGAGTCCCTGTAAGAAGACTGCACATCCCTCACCATTGCCATCATAGGTTTTCTTGAGGGAAGAGTACAATTCTCTTTTCTATTGTTAGGCTTGACCACATAAATTTATTTGGGGAAGAAAATTTGAGTGGAAGTAATATATGGCAGTTCTGAAGAGAACCTTAAATAGTCATTACATATTTTAGTAATTTACTTAAAATTTTCCGTATGTTATAAAGAGATCATGTCCCCAATACTGTTAATCTCATTGAAAATACATAGTGCAAAAGCACAGCAAACTTGTAGTTTACATGTAATGACAGAGAAAAATAAACCTTTGCTTTGAAAGCCACTGAAATTAGAGTTGTCATCAATTACAGGTTATTTATCAATTCCAGATTATTCAATAAAGAATCTCAAAAACTATATACATAGCAACAGCTCAGTAATACACATCTTAAAGGAGATTCAGAGTTATATATATCTCGTTTCACAAAAATTTATAACACTGTATAATTTAACCTCCCCAAATATACATACTTGTATCTGGACATAATAATGTAATTCAGCCTGACATAAGAACATAGAAATAATATTAACATTTGATCATTTAACAGATCAGATGAAAATAAGATACCTCAGTGGAATGTAATTAAATTAATAAGACTTTCCTATTTTGATTTAGTAACCATTGAAATACCACAAACTAGATTGGTAAAATTGGGAGGTTGAAATAGACAAATTAATTCAACAATTTCCTCACTTCACTAACTCCCTACCATTGTCCCCCAAAATTATTGTTAGCATAGTTATTGTTAGTGATTGATGATAAGAATTCATTAGTAATAGATTATAATAAAGGAATAGATGATATATTGACTGTTCAATCAATCTCAGAATTCTTTTTCAGTTTCCAAAATGCACTCAGATGAAACATAGATAATAACATTAAGTATATCTAATCAATAATTTTAAATGGTGGATATACTTTTGGATACTTTTTCCAGATTGTTTAGAATAATATGTGATGAAAATACTACTTGTAGATGGCCTCTGCAAATGCAGATCTTATTATAGTTATGACTTTGGAAATTAGTCACTTTACCAACTTTCATATAAAGATAAATATAAAAGAATTATGGATATATTACTAAGTTTAAAAACTATAAGCAAAACTTTTATTTTTAATAGTCTTTCTAAGTAGAAAAAAACTGTTTTTAGTACTTAAAAATTAGTCAATATTATATGATTTTATAAGCACAATATAATCCTTCATCCATATGCTGTTACCATATCAAAGTATACTCTTCAGATATATTTCCAGCTTTTATTCTTGCATTTAGTACATGAAAAATTATCTATTAATATTTCAGTAGGCAGAATAATTCTTCTCCTTAAAGATGTCTATATATGTATTCCTCTGTTTAGACTGAAAAATTTTCTGAGGAAAAGATCTTATCCTTTTAATGCCCAGAATCTTGAATATGTTAGATTAGATGGCAAAGGGAAATTAAAGTCACAGCTGGAATTACATTTGCTAATCAGCTGATGTTAAGGTACATAGATTATCCTTAATTTTCCAGGCGTGCCCATGTAATTACAAAGAAACTTAAAAGTAGAAGAAGGAATCAAGAGGGAGAGCCATGGCTGCATGGGAAGGATGTGGCCTAATGTTGCTGACTTTGAAGATGGAAGAAAGAGGGCAGGCAACCAGAAAACTGGGAGGCCTCTAGAACCAGAAAAAGACAAGGAAACGAATCCTAGAGCCTCCTTTCAGAAAGGAATGCTGACATCTTAATATTAGTCCGGTGAGATCCATGTCAGACATCTCATCTACAGAATCATAAGATAAATTTGTGTTACGTTAAGCCACTAAATTTGTTGTAATTTATCACAGCAACTTCAGTAAATTAATGCAATTATCTAATAAATCTCATCGCAATTCTTGAGCAATACACCACTTTTGTATGTTCAAATTTCATGGACAATGAAAATATAAAGAAGAAAATAGAAAACTTGAATTAATAAAATTGTAATTAATTCCATTATAACTCTAACAAATATCCCTCTCTTCGCATTTTTATTATTAGACTTTATGCACCCACAGTTGGCAATTCATTATTGTAAATAACTGGTATAATTTAAACAACCTCCTAAAGTATAATTTGTTTAGTAAACTGCTACCAGATTTACTTTTAAACATGCTTTGTATTTCATTGTTTCATATTTTCTCAGAAATATTTACTAGCTTTCCATTGACCAAGTAATAAAATACATATACTTTTATATGGCACTTCATATATCTGATATTTATATTTACCTTTATGATATCTCTTAGGTTATTAAAAAAAGAATTTTCATTCCAGTTGATTTAGTCTGCTCACTAATATACAACTAATATACATTTTTCCACAACATTTTTCATACGGGTTATCTTTTTCAACTCTCCACCTCTGCTCAAAATCTACTGTTCCTTGAGGTTCTGATGGTCTTTCATTTACTCATTCAACAAATATGTATCAAAGATCTAATACATATTAATTAAATAGGGTGAATTCAAGAAAAGGAAAAGGAAAAGAGTATAGGTTGTTATTTTATAAAGCAAGACACATAGAGTGTTAATTTCAATACAGTGTGATATGGAAACTTTAAGAAGTATATATAGCAGTAATAGAGACAGGAGGCAGGAAAATACTAACTAGAAAAGGGAGGGGTTCCTGGTGAGGGCTCCACCCTCAAGCCTGGAACTGTGGCCCAAAGTGAGAGCTTGCTATATCACCGTTTTCCCGCTTCACTGTTGCCTTTTTGGCCTGCCCGCCCCCACTCTGCACCCATAAAAACCCCAGATTCCACTGGCAGAGCAGTAAAGAAGGACAGAAGAGAAGCAGCCAGACGTAGGAAAGATGTAGGAGAGAAGCAGCTTGACTTCAGAGGGATGGCTTGATGGTGGGACTTCAGAGAAGAGCTCAGCTGGGGACAGGCTCTCCTTTCCACCTCCCCTTCCCACTGAAAGCCACTTTCATTGACAATAAAATCCTCCGTATTCACCACCCCTTAATTTGTTGATGTGATCTGATTCTTCTTGGACGCCGAACAAGAGCTCGGGAGCTACAGGTGCAGACACGAGCTATTTAACACTTAAGCCTACCACAGAGCGCAAAGCTAAAAGAGCACTGTAACACATGCCCTCTGGGGTTCCAAGGGTGGCGGGTAACCCCCTAGATGCTGCCGCCAGAGTTCACGGAGTTCTGCTCCTGCCAGTTCCCAGAAGCTCTCATCACAACTCCTGCACCCACTTGCCCGTGTGCTCCCCTCGCACAAGGGGTTGAGAGCTGCTAGCTGAGGAAAGGAGTCACTCCTGTCGCAAGACCCGTGAAGGGGTCAAGGCAAATTTCCTGTTTCAGGAGCACAGATGGATGGGGTAGAAAAATCAAATTGTGGAAGTACTTTCAAAAATAATTGATATTTGAATAAGCTAATAGAATTAGATAAATGTAATAACATTAGTAGGAAAAGGTTAGGGAGAGTGTTCCAGACTGAGAGATTTACATCACTGTGGTTGGTTTGGGAAAGAAAACACAGACACAGTGTTGGAAAACATTTAGGAAATATGGAATTATTTTAAGTAAAAGAATCCCATTATTCATTTAATGTCTTATAATTTACTGTGACGGTAGTAGAGAGATTAAAATGTTGAAAGGGAGAGCCAGGCCAGATATCAGGAGACTGGTTTTGAGGCTGTTTATCTCAAAGAAAGAAAAATACAAAAAATGTGCATACTTCTTTATTAATGAATTTCAAAGTAATAATGAATCTAAACAATATGTTCAGATATCTGCAACATATGTATTGTGATATTAAAATATCTGTTATTTCTATTGGTGACAAAGCAATTAGTTATTGATAATACCACAGTGTTTTGGAGAAGACAACCATCATTTTAAAAGTGCTAAATTTTGTTAGATATAAGTGAAAACAAAAATGGCTTTTTTTTTTTTTCTATTCATGTTCAGGCATTTTCCAAATTATATGTGTAAATCTCAGGTTAAGTACCCTTTGATTCTAGTCCAGGCCTAGGGATCCAGGATTAACTACCATTCAATGCCAGCCAGAAACAAATATAATGCTTCTCTGGAGAATATAATATCATTTTCAGGCATCAAATTGTATAGGTAATTTTTATAATAATAGTCTGAATATTCAAACAAAAATAATCAGAGAATATTCCAATGAAAAACAGTAAACTGTACAATTCTTTTCATGAATATATAGAATTGCCAAGATAGACCATATTGTAGGCCATAATATAACCTGAACTAGTTTTAAAATATATAAATAATGCAAAACATGTTCTTAGACCATAGTTTTATGAACTATAAATCAGTAACATAAATATAGATAGAAATTCACAAATAAAAGAAAATTAAACATTACAGTTTTAGGTAGCCCACAGACCAAGCGGCAAGATTCAAATTAAATTTAAAATATTTTAACCAAATATAAATGAAAACCCAATATTGAGTTTGTGAGATGCAGCTAAGGCAGAGATTTGAGTGAAATTTACTGCAAGTAACATCTATTTATACATAATAAAATGGAAACCTAATTTTAAGGAGAAACACAATATTTGCATATCTCTGAATAATCATTCTCAAAATCTATTAATTGCTGTGGTAGTTTATCATGTATTTACAAAATTTTAATCCCGCTGGAGTTGAATAATAAATTTCTTCTTTTTAAATGTTGGCTGGACTTAGTGAATTGTTCTAACAATACAGTGGTAAAAGTGAAAAATAGTAACTTTAGAGTAGAAAAATCTGGATGACACCACATCTTAACCTATCATGTTTAACATCACTAGTAATAAGTCTTGTTGGAATGTATCCTCTGATATGATGTGATGAGAAGGGCATATCGCCTTTGTGTTATTATTCTAATCATGAGAAAACATCAGACAAACTCAAATGGGAGGCATTCTACAATATTGGATGACTATTCTTCAAAATTATCGAAGTAAAAACATAATGAGAAACTCTTACAGATAAGAGAAAGCTGAACAGATATCACAACTGAATTCAGTGTGATCTTATGGAATGTATTTTGTGGAAGAAGTCAATGGAAAGACTGGACAATTCTGCATAATATGCAGAATTAATTAACAGTATTTACCAATGTTTACTTTTTAGTTTTGATAAATGTACTGTTTATGTAAGCTATTAACATTTGAGGAAGCTGGATAAAGAGTGTATAGGATTTATCTGTACTAAATTTGGAATTATTCTATGTATCTAATATCATTTCAAAACACAAACATTTAAAAAGATGAACCACAAAAACAACCAGAGATGAAATGAGCCAAAACTACCTAACGGAAAAACAGACAATGGAAGAGACATGGATGGAATTCAGATAATGCAATCACCCTTTTCAGACTTTAGAGTAGTATAATTAAGTATGATAAAAAAAAAAAAAGAAAAAAATTTAAAATGTCAACAATAGACTGGAAACTATCAAAGAAGTATGAAATGTTTGTTATAGAACTTGAAACTACAATAACGAATTAAAATCACTAAACACCACGACACTGCTTTGTTGGTGAAACACTTCTCTGCTATTTTACTTGACTTTCCAGAACATTTGAAACCGTTGGCTCACTGGTTCTACTGTTCTTACTGCTTCCTATCAATTTCTCCTTGGGCATCCATTTTTTCACTCAGGCTTTAAAACCTGTGCCTACTAAAATTCTCCTATTATGTGACTTCAAATCTATATGCCCAAGATTTCCAAAGAAGTGTTTTATCTCATCCTACACAATTTCCTATCGGTTGCTTTTTAATGTGTATAGTATTATATTGATTACAAATTTGTCAAGCATTTACTTCTCAGAATTTTTTTTTTTTTTTACTTTTTTATCATTGGTTTTTCCAAAAGGAAAGCTGTTTGCAGACTTGTGTTCCTGTGAAAACTTACAACTTTCAATGCTGTGATTTGCACAACGTAGACACTCAAAATACATTAACAAATACAATTTTACAAAGAGCCTAACTATAGTTTAGTGCCACATTATTACCTTCCAAGAACAAATGCAAATATACTTAGTATTTATGTCAATATCAGGTTTCCAAAACTAATCTTTAATAATCTCTTTCATTATAATGAAATCATTTAAATTGTTAATGTTCTAGAAATGACCTACTTAGAAAATCAAAATGTCACTTTTTAAAATTCTGTTATGCAAAGCAGAATTTTTGATTTGTAGTTCTAAATATTGAAGTAAAATAGATTATTTTTCTCATATTATTATATTTCACCACTTTAATTATTGAATGTGTCCAGATATTAAAATGACTCTGAAAATGAAATGCCTTTTTTCACAATAAATATTGAATACTTAATGACTATTTTTGCTCCAACAGGTACTTTGGGAATGAAACACAGTTGTTCAGTGCTTATACACTACTTACCCTCTGACTTGCTAGACACCATTACTAAATATGCATTTATGCAGCAGAAGAACTAATATTCCTGGTGAGGGCAATAAATAAGGCAATCTGTGTTCCTACCACAGAGCATTTACAAGCAGAATGAAAAAAACTAATCATGCTAAC
The DNA here is from genome assembly GCF_043159975.1 of Macaca nemestrina. Taxonomy (NCBI): domain Eukaryota; kingdom Metazoa; phylum Chordata; class Mammalia; order Primates; family Cercopithecidae; genus Macaca; species Macaca nemestrina. The sequence goes on from NC_092129.1 coordinate 83,932,935, forward strand.
TAGGCTGTGCAATGATAAAATGAGATGAAATATGAGTTCGCTTTCCAAGTGGGAATGCAACCCAGAAATATAAATAATGGAAGCATAGGAACTTTTATAGTTTCCATTTAACTATTTGTCTAATTTAAATATCTATTCAAATTTTTGATTAAAATCTTTGGCAAGAAGGCATTGAGAGTGGGTGGAGGGAGGATGCAGACTTTGGGCTGAAATGAGAGGAAGTTGGGAACCCTGAACAGGGTTGCTGAGCAGCAGGACTCATTCCTGACCCTGAGTGGTTCCTAGGGAAGAGGCGAGTGAAAGAGGCATGGAGTGACCTATTCTCATCATTGACCCCCAGGGTACTAGCTGTTGGAAACTTTGAGACGCCCCCAGGCACTCCCGAACTGGCAGGGAGAATTTTCCAGAGACTTGACAAAGACAGAACTTCAGCCTGCACACAGCACAGAGGGAATAACTTCAGTGGAGCGTGGCCATGGGTGCCCATCCCACAAGGCTCATCATACTCATCCGTGTGGCTGTATTTGGCTATTCTGGCATTGTTATAAAGATATACCTGAGACTGGGTAATTTATACAGTAAAAAGGTTTAATTGGCTCACCACAGTTCTTCAAGCTGCACAGGAAGCACGAGCATGATACCTGCATCCCCTCAGCTTCTGGTGAGGCCTCAGGGAGCTTTTTCTCATGGAAGGTGAAGCAGGAGCAGGCACATCACATGATGGGAGAAGGAGCAGAAGAGGGTGGAACAGGAGGTGTCCCACTTTACAGCAAGGATATCTCATGTGAACTCAGTATCATGAGGACAGTACCAAATCATGAGGAATCCACCCTCGTGACCCAAACATTTCCCACCAGGCCTCGCCTCCAGCACTGGGGATTATAATTCAGTATGAGATTTGGGTGGGGACAGATATCCAAAGTACATCAGCAGCTTTAGCTTTTGTTGGTTTCTGGATCTGAACAGAGCAGGAATATCTTGCCCATGCCATGGGGCCAGTGTGATCTGAGCACTCCTGTCTGCCAGTCAGTTCCAGGGTCACTGACTGGACACACCTACTTGTAGCATATCCTTGGCTGCTCAGCCAAGCCACTTGCCAGCAGCCACGATTGTAACTCTTTTACAGGCAGACCATGCCTAATAGAGAGCTTCTGTGATGGGTCCCCCAGGCATGCACCACCTACAGTCTCCTCCTGCGGTGCTGACTCCACTCCCACCCACCACCAGTGCTCATGCATGTGTAGGACTGTTACTGCCCCAGTGGGCATAAACAAACAGGACCCACAGCTGGCACACACATATGTGAGATCCACCACCTCCCAGCCTCTGGGACACATTCACATATGAGATTCCAGTTACCCCACCACCATTCTGCCAAAAAGTGTTTGCTGGCAACCCACCCCCATCAGTGCTACTGCCAGTGGACAGGCAACACCTCGGCCTTTCCAGTGCAACAGATGCTTAACCTTGAGGGGCCAGCAAAAAGAACCACTGACCTGCTCCCAGCCCTGCAGGGTTAGAGCACACAGCACAGGAGTGATGAGCTGAGCCTTGGCCCCCTAAAATCATCCAGAAATGAAGACAATCAAGTAGACCCAAATTATTCCACAGTCAAAATCTCAAAGGCATCAAATAATATAAAAGGAAAAAGCCCCATACAAAGGAGAGCTACTTCAAATGTTAGGGGAACATCAGGCCACACAGATGAGAAAGAACCAGTGTAGAAACTCTGGCAACTCTAAAAGTCAGAGTGTCTTCTTACCTCTAAATTCCCACACTAGATCCCCAGCAATTGAAATGTCTGAAATGACAGACATAGAATTCAGCAACTGTATAGCAGCAAAGATCATTGAGATTCAAGAGTAAGTTGAAACCTAATTCAAGGAATCTAAGAAATCCAGTAAAATGATGCAAGAGCTAAAGACAAAATAGCCATTTTAAGAAACAACCAAATTTATTTTCTATAGTTGAAAAACTGACTACAAGGATTTCATAACACAACTAGAAGTATACACAGCAAGACAGACCAAGCTGAAGAAAGAATCTCAGAGCTCGAAGACCAGTTATTCAAATCAACTCAATTAGACAAAAATAAAGAAAAAAAGCCTTTAAAAATTGAACAAAAGAGGCCGGGTGTGGTGGCTCATGCCTGTAATCCCAGCACTTTGGGAGGCCAAGGTGGGCGGATCACAAGGTCAGGCGATCGAGAGCATCCTGGCTAACAAAGTGAAACCCCATTTCTACTAAAAATACGAAAAATTAGCCGGGTGTGGTGGCGGGCACCTGTAGTCCCAGGTATTCAGGAGGCTGAGGCAGAAGAATGGTGTGAAACCTGGAGGCGGAGGTTGCAGTGAGCTGAAATTTCGCCACTGCACTCCAGCCTGGGTGACACAGCAAGACTCCATCTAAAAAAAAAAAAAAAAAATGAACAAAACCTCCAAGAAATATAAGATTATGGAAAGAGACCAAACCTACAACTCATTAGCATCCCAGAAATGACGTGAGCAAGAATAAGCAACTTGGAAAACATATTTAAGGATATTGTCCATGAAAATTTCTTGAACTCCTCTAGAGAGGCTGACATGCAAACCTTAGGAAATTCAGAGAAATCCAGTGAGACGTTACGTGAGACAACAATCTCAAAGGCACATAGTTATCATATTATCCAGGGTAAACATAAAAGAAAAAATACTAAAGGCAGCTAGAGAGTAGGAATAGGTCCCATACAAAGGAACATTATTAGGCTACCGTTGGATCTTTCAGCAGAAAACTTACAAACAAGAAGAGATTGGGTGCCTATATTCAGCATCCTTAAAGAAAAGAAATTCCAACCAAGATTTTACATCCAGCCATACTAACCTTCATAAGCAAAGGAGAAATAAAATTATTTTCAGAGAAGCAAACACCGAGGGAATTCATTACCACCAGATCTTCCCTATAAGAGGTACTTAAGGGGGTGCTAAACATGGAAATGAAAAACTGTTATCTGTTACCACAAAGACATACTTAAGTGCATAGTCCAATCACACTATAAAGCAACTGTACAATCAAGTCTACATAACAACTAGTTAACAATATGATGAGAGGATCAAATGCTCACATATCAATATTAATCTTGAACATAAATAGGCTAAATGCCTTATAAGGCACCGAGTGGCAAGTTGAATAAATAAGCAAGACCCAACTATATGCTGTCTTTAAAAGACCCATCCCATATTCAAAGACATTCATATGCTCAAAGTAAAAAGATGAGGAAATATCTACAAGAAAATGGCAAGCCAAAAAGAGCAGGGTTTGCCATTCTTATTTCAGACAAAAGAGATTTTAAACCAATGATGATCAAAGAGCAAAAAGAAGGGCATTATATAAAAATAACAGATTCAATTCAACAAGAAGATTTACTGTTCTAAATAGATAAGCAGAGAATACTGGAGCACTCAGATACATACAAGTTCTTAGAGCCTTATGAAGATAGTTATATAATGACACAATAATAGTAAGAGACTATAACACTCCACTGACAGTGTTATATTATGAAGGCAGAAAACTAACAAAGATATTTGGACCTAAACACGACACTTGAACAAATGGACCTAACAGAAATCTACAGAAAACTCCACTCAACAACCACAGAATATAGATTCTTCTCATCTGTCAATGGAACATTCTCTAAGATAGACCATGTGCTTGGCCATAAACCAATTCTCAACAAATTAAAAAAAAAAAAAAACTTATTATCAACCACACTTTTAGACCATAGTAAAATAAAAATAGGAATTAATACCAAGAGGATCTCTCAAAAGCAGACCATTGTATGTAAATTAAATAGCTAGCTCCTGAATAACTTTTGGTTAAACAATACAATTAAGGCAAAAATCAAGAAATTCTTTGAAACTGTTGAAAACAAAGATACAACACAACACTCTGAGACACAGCTAAAACATTGCTAAGAGGAAACTTTATAGCACTAAATGACTACATTAAAAAGCTAGAAAGATCTCAAATTAACAACCTAAAATTACACCCAGAGGAACTTGGAAAACAAGAAAAAATGAACCCCAAAAGTAGCAGAAAAAAAGAAATAACTAAAATCAGAGCTGAACTGAATGAAACTGAAATGAAAAAATATGTACAAAAGATCTATGAAACCAAAACCTGTGTTTTTGGAAGAGTAAATAAGATTGTTAGACTGCTAACTAGACTAATAAAAAAGAGAGATGATTCAAATGATCACAATCACAACTAACAAAGGTGACATTACCATCAACTCCACAAAAATACAAAAAATCTCTCCGATACTGTTATGAACAGCTTTATGCACACAAACTAGAAAACCTAGGAGAAATGAATAAATTCCTGGAAACATACAACCTCTCAAGGTTGAACTAGGAGGAAATCAATACCTGAACAGACCAATATCAAGTTCCAAAGCTGAATCAGTAATAAAAATCTTACCAATCAGAAAAAGCGCTGTACTGGGCAGATTTATAGGCAAATTCTACCAAATGTATAAAGAGGAGCTGGTATTAATCACACTGAAACCATTTCAAAATATTGAGAAGGAGGGACTCCTCCCTAGCTCATTCGATGAGGCCAGCATCATTCTGGTACTAAAACCTAGAGAGACACAGTGAAAAAGGAAAACTTCAGGCCCATATCCCTGATGAACAATGATGCAAAATTCTTCAGCAAAAGATTAGCAAATAGAATCCAGCAGCACATCAAGAAGCTAATCCACCAACGATCAAATAGGTTTTATTCCTGGGATGTAACATTGGTCCAACATATGCAAATCAATAAATATGATTCATCACATAAACAGAACTAAATACAGAAATCACATAATCATCTCAATAGGTGGAGAAAAGGCTTTTGACAAAATTTAACATCACTTCATGTTAAAAAACCTTCAACAAACTAGACATCAAAGGAATATACACCAAAATAATAACAACCTTTTAACCTATAAAAGACAAATAAAACAAAGAAAGGCATGAGATAAAGGAAAAGGCAAGAGAGAAGATGATAATTTCTGTATACATTACAATATAGCTAAAATTGATAAGCAAACGATACATGAACAACCTATTATTGTTACTATTTTGCATAAGGCAGTCAGAGTTGACCTCGAATGATGGTGATTTGATGTCAACTTGCTCAGTAAGCTTTCTTAAACACATGTAGCTAATACAGCCAGTTGAAAGTGGAAAAGTATTATTCACTAGAAATAATTATATTATGGCTACTAAATTTAGGGTTCACTGCCCTATACTTTCTATTTGTAAAAAGGAAAAATAATTAGTTTTTCTCAAACCTTTTAAAATCAGGACCCCATGATACACATAAACATTGCATGTTCTTATTGAATATTAAGCAATTCTCTTGATAAAAAGTAAATCATTACAATATGGTGTTTTAATGTGTTTCTGAAAACATTTTACTGTTCTATACTCCTAAAATTATCACAACAACCCAAACTAAAAAATGACCGACATAAAGGAATCTGTTTTTGAATTCTCTTTTTATAGAGGAAACTCAACAGATTAAACATCACTTTTTTTCCAACCTCCCCAGGAGACTTTTGAGATTGTGTCACTAAAAAACTGTAGTTGCTCTTGGGATGTCAGACTATAAAATTAATCAATCAAATGAATCAAATGTGTAAGTACCTTGGCTGCAGATCTGACTTTTTAAAGGACTACACAAGCCAGAAAAACTAGGAAGTAGTGCATCTTGATAGCACCAGAGAAAAATCCTACCTAATAGTTCATTTCCAATATGTCTCATGGGAAATATATATATGAAGGTCCTTCTAGACAATCTCGATCAACCCCGGCTGCCAAATACTCCAAAATCCACTCTCCTTTTTCTTCCACACATGGGTACATACTGACTAACAGAACTATCTTTTACTCTGACCCTGTGAATGAAGAACTAATATCCTATTCCCTCCAGCCCAGTCATTAGCCCTTTCCCCCCATCCACCAAAAGATCATGAGTACAAGTTTGCATGTGAAGGCCTTTTCTTCAAAATTTGTCCTATTTTTATATTTGGTACAGTTTCTCAGACATATTTAGATTTACAGAAAGAACATAAAATTTGTGGCCAGGTGGTATGGCTCATGCCTGTAATCCTAGCAGTTTGGGAAGCCAAGGCAGGGGGATCACATGAGGTCAGGCATTTAAGACCAGCCTGACCAACATGGTGAAACCCTGTCTGTACTAAAAATACAAAAAATTAGCTGGGCATGGTGGTGGGTGCCTGTAATCTCAGCTACTTGGGAGGCTGAGCAGGAGAATTGCTTGAACCCAGTAGGTAGAAGTTGCGATGAGCCAAGATTGAGCCATGGCACTCCAGCCTGGGCAACAAGAGTGAAATCTCCATCTGAAAAAAAAAAAAAAAAAATTATGTAAAGAATTTGTTCACGTTCTCTATCTTACTTCATCTAATGTAGTATCCTATCCCACATAGTAAAAATTATCAACATTTGTACAATATTATTTAAACTGTATATCTTATACACTATGCTCTTAATCAGCTTTACTCTCTCATAACTTATTTGTACTTTCCAACTGGAAAGATGCAATAGGGAACGACATAACCCACTTCAAAGTCTATTGGGTTGAAAATTTAGAAAATGAATTGTATTTAACAATAAACATTCGTAGATTTAGTTTTAACTTAAGGGTAAAAATATTTTTTAGAGAGTATGATGTGCCTGTTATAAATTAAGACATTAGTTGTCTTACAATTTTTATTGTATTAATATATTATATGCTGCCTTACAGTTTAATATGTGTTTTACAGAGTTTTATACTCAACAATTTTTCATGAATTTTTTTGAATTCATTCAATTTTTAATGAATATGTTAAAATGTTATTTGCAATATTTCTAATTTAAAATCCACACATAAAATTAGAACACACTTTGTTCCTGCCCTTTTTTCTCTTCCTGAGAAAGATTTCAAAAGAATTAGAATTAATTTATACTTTATATTTTATTGCTTTTGTTGATTAGTATTTGTTTTAGTAACTAAAAGAAATAAAGTTTCATTACTTACATTTTTATGGATAGTGGTCTATATCCTATTACATATTATACATTTTCTTCCAGTAAATTATATTAATCAAAAAATTATATGAATATGCTCTGTATGATCAGTAGCCTCTTGTAGTATATTTGCTTACCATATGTTTTTAAATAACTCAATTAAATCAATAAAGAATTAACAAAAATTTTGACATATACTAACTATAAAGGAAGGAATGATTTCTGGAGAAAGCAACAATTTTTTTTAAATAGTTCATTATATGCACACGTTCAAATTTCATAAGGCCTTTGGAGTCATAGATATTTTAATATATAACCCATGCTATTAATGATTTCTTCTTCAGGGTTCCCCCTTGGATATAATGTGTTGACAGACTTCCTAATGTCAAGATGATGTAAATATCTATTTTTCCTCAAATAATATTACTGCATTTTTATATCTATATGTTTAAATTGTCAAAAGAACAGCTTTATGCATTAAGTTTGGTAGAAATCCAGTTGTTTATTATTTTTAAATGCCTTGACTATTACTATTATTTTATTATTATTAATTTAGCTAGCATTTGTATTTCATTATGCTCATGATTATTATAAGTGGATTAAAATATTAACTGATTTGATCTTCACAACAAACCTATGAGGTTGGTAGTACAATTACCCTCATTTTATTGATGTGGCAATTAAGATACAAAGAGATTAAATAATTTATTCAGGGTTATTCAACGAGTGAGAATTGGCTGTGAGATTTAAATCCAGAACCTATGCTTTTAACCACTGCTTATCCCCTCTTATTTAAATTGCTATGTTAATGCTATGTGAAATTTTATTTCATATATGCCATAACTCTGACCACGGCAGTTCATGTAATCCATTTGAATGTAGACTTCTGTTAATTTCGTATTATTTTAATTACTGAAACATCATTACTAATCTTTGAATGAGATATGTCACTATGTCCCTCTGCCTTTCATCATCAATTTAATATAAACTCATGGTCTATTTTATGTGCATATGTAACCTAGTTGCTGATTTCTGCATTAGTTCACACTTGCCGATGTATAAAGAAATAATGGAATTATTTCTTTTCTGGTTCACTATCCTTTCTGCCTTCAAATGCAATCTGGTGGATTTCGCTTCATTATGTCTTGGCAATATTCCTGGAAGGATCCACAGCTTTCTGGTCATTGAGAGACTTTCTCTTTTAAAACACATATTTGGGTATTACAAATTAAATGCCATTCTATTGAAAAATCTAATTTTCCATGTGAGTTGAAAGTTATTCCCCAACATATTCCCACTTCCTCCCCTCGCCAACTCTGCCCTCATCTACAACACTGGCATTCTAAGTTGGGAATTGGCTGGTATCTGTTTTCTGGTTTACTTCCTACAAACCCTTTTGTGCTGTCCTTCCAAAGCCATAGGCAGCAAAGGGGGATTGGGAAAAAATGACATGTTTTAGGTGGTTTGTGCTGTTTAATTCATCTTTTGGTGCCCTCTCTGTTGCAGATGCCCACAGGATGGTTCATTCCTGGGTACACGGATGGAATTCACATATGCTGTCTACTCATTTTCCTCCATGCACACTCAAAAATAATAACCGTAAACCTTACCTTTGCCTAATATTAGTGATCCAATCTCCAAATGATCCTCCAGTTTTTCACCTTTAATACAATTTTAACTCTCATTCTCTGGGTGCAACTTTCTTTGAAGTTCATATTTTGTGGCAATACTTTAGCATCGAAGAAAACCCACATGTTCTTGTTCTCTATGTTCTTTAAGGGCTATATGACCTACTGTAGAATCTATTTATTTTTCTATATTCTACATATATTAATCTATATTCTACATATACATTTATTCTACATATATTCTGAAACACACATATACACTGAAACAAATATTCTGAAACGTATGTTCAATATATACATAATATATATATAAACAGATATACATATATTCATATATATCTACTGAGGTTTTATATAATATTAGTGCTCCATAACAACACATCATATTTCTCCTGATTATGTGTACCTCAGCACTACATAATCAATACATCATATTTCTCCAATGAAAGATTGATGGTACTTTCAGAGCTGTTTAGATGTTGGATATGGGGCAACAAGATTATTAAAAAGAAATCCCTTTAGTATAGAGTTGACTCTTTAACAACAGTGGATAGAATGGCATATGGTATATAGAACAGTGGAATCCACTTATGTGTGGACTCTCATCTGCTTCTGCCACACCTGAGACAGGAAAACCAACACTTCTTCTTCCTTCCCCTCCTCAGCCAATACAGTGTGAAGATGATGAGTATGAAGACCTTTATAATAGTCCACTTTAACTAAATGAACAGTAAATATCTTTTTCTTACAATTTTCTTAATAACATTTTCTTTTCTCTAGCATACTTTATTGCAAAGGTGCAGTATATAATACATATATACAAAATATGGACTAGTCAATTATATATTTATTTTATCAGTATGGCTTCTGGTCAACAGTTGTCTATTGAGTAGTCAAGTGTTGAGGGAGTGAAAAATTACACACAGATTTTGTTTTTGTGGAAAGTCGATGCTCCTAATCTTGGCATTTTTCAAGCGTCAACTGTATTTTTATATTATGAGGTAATATAGAGTCAGTTGGCCTTTTTGAAAGAAATCGATCCAAAGATATGTGCTTTACTGTTTTTTCCTCCAGGAAAATTTTTCTAAATTAGCTTTCGTTAAAATGTCAGTCTTTACATCAGCAGCTGCTTGTCAACAACTTCTGAACCACAGGATTAAAAAAAGGCTATCTGATTAAAAACATGTCAACACAATTTTTAGAAACCACCACTCATGATGCTTTATGATATTAAAACTTTATTTGAAAACCATGACCCAACCCAAATGTGCATAATTGGAAAATATATTTCCTAGTTAAAACGTCAAGCCCTTGCCCATTAGCAAAATTCCTACGTATTGGTTTTTAATTAAGATTATGACCACAACTAATTCGCCAACTTTTATTTTCATGATAATCTGTGAAGTTGAATGTGAAATATTAACAACTTAACAAATCAGCTTCTTCCCTTACCCAGATACTTTAAAGTTCATACATCCAAATGTTTTTTGACCTTTAAAGAGGTAAATATATTCCAACCATTTGCAATCTATCCATCTGACAAAGGGCTAATATCCAGAATCTACAAGGAACTTAAACAAATTTACAAGAAAGAAAGAAACCTGAAATGGGCAAAGGATACCATCTCATGCCAGTTAGAATGGTGATCATTAAAAAGTCAGGAAACAGATGCTGGAGACGATGTGGAGAAATAGGAATGCTTTTACACTGTTGGTGAGAGTGTAAATTAGTTCAACCATTGTGGCAGACAGTGTGGCGATCCTTCAAGAATCTAGAACCAGAAATACCATTTGACCCAGCAATCCCATTACTGGGTATATTCCCAAAGGATTATAAATCATTCTATTATGAAGACACATGCAGACGTATGTTTATCGTAGCACTGTTCACAGTAGCAAAAACCTGTAAAAACCCAAATGCCCATCAATGATAGACTGGATAAAGAAAATGTGGCACATATAAACCATGGAATACTATGCAGCCATAAAAAAGGATGAGTTTATGTTCTTTGCAGGGACATGGATGTAGTTGGAAACCATCATTCTCAGCAAACTAACACAGGAACAGAAAACCAAACAGCACATGTTCTCACTCATAAGTGGGAATTGAACAATGAGAACATATGAGCATAGAAAGGGGAACATCACATACCAGGGCATGTCAGGGGGTAGGAGGGCTAAGGGAGGGATAGCACTAGGATAAATACCTAACGTAGATGATGGTTCAATGGGTGCAGCAAACCACTGTGGCACATATGTACCTATGTAACAAATCTGCAAGTTCTTCACATGTATCCTGGAACTTAAAGTATAATTTTAAAAAAGAATATTTATTTTATCCATCTTTTGTAATTTTCCTCATAGAGGTCTTTTATCTCCTTGATTATATTTATCCCTAAGTATTTTTTGTAGCTATTGTAAATATGACTGGCTTCTTGATTTCTTTTTCAGCTAGCTTATTGTCTGTGTATAGAAATACTACTGTTCTTAGTATGTTGACTTTGTGTCCTGCAACTTTACTAAATTTGTTTATCACTTCTAATGTTTTCTGGTAGAATATTTAGTTTTTTCTCTATATACAAACATATTGTCTGCAATCAGGACAATTTGACTCCCTTTATTACTGATTTAGATGCACTTTTTTTTTTTTTCTTGTCCAATTGCTCTGGCTAGGACTTCTAATACTACATTGAACAAAAGTTATGAAAGTGGGCATCTTTGTCTTGTTACAGTTAGAGGAAAAGCTTTGAACTTTTTGCACATTGACTACGATGTTAGCTGTGGATTTTTCAATATAGCCTTTATCTTGTTATGGTAAATTTCTTTTATCCTAGTTTATTTAGAGATTTTATCATGAGGGGATGTTAAATTTAATCAAATGCAATTTCTGTATTCTATTGACCTACATATATGATCCCAAAACTTAAAACTACTTGAAGAAAACATAGAAAAAATTCTCCAGGATATTGGTTTGCGAAAAGATTGTAAGAATAAGACCTCAAAAGCAAAGGCAACAAAAGCAAAAATAAGTCAATGAGATTATATTAAAATAAAAATTATCTGTACAGCAAAGAAAACAGAATGAAAGGCAACCTACAGAATGGGAGAAAATATTTTCAAACTATTCATCTAACAGGCAATTAATATCCAGAATATACAATGAATTCAAACATCTCACAGTAAAATAACAAAAAATCTGATTAACACATGGGGAAATGATCTAAACAGATGTTTCTCCTACAGAAGACCTAACAATGGCTAACAAATATATGAAATAATGCTCAGCATCACTAGTCATCAGCAAAATGAAAATCAAAACTGAAATGAGGTATCATCTCATCCCAGTTAACATGGCTACAATAAAAAAGATGAGAAATAAACTCTGGCAAGGATGATGAGACAAGGAAGCTCTTATATACTTTCAGTGGAAATGTAAACAAGTACAGCCACTATTGGGAGCAGTGTGGAAGTTCCTGAACACACTGCAAATAGAGCTACCATAAAATTCAGCAATCCTACTACTGAACACTTATTCAAAGGAAAAAAAAAATAGTACATTTCAGAGGCATCTTTACTGCCAAGTTTTATTGCAGCACTGTTTACAACAGCCAAGCTATGGAATCAAGTTAGGTGTCCAACAGATGAATAGATGAAGAAAAGTTTTCTATATATATATACACACACACACACACACACACACACACACACACACACACACACATTGGAATACTATTCAGTCATATAAAAAATGAAATTCTGTAATTTATGGCATTATAGATGGTACTGGAAGTCACCATGTTAAGTGAAATAAACCAGGAACAGAAAGTTGAACACATGCTCTCACTTACATGAAAGCTAAAAAGTATTGATCATGCAGAAGTAAAAAGTAGAGCCGGGTGCTGTGGCTCATGCCTGTAATCCCAGCACTTAGGGCAGCCTAGGTGGGCATATGACCTGAGGTCAGGAGTTCAAGAACAGCCTGGCCAATATGGTGAAACCCCGTCTTTACTAAAAATACAAAATTATATGGACTTGCTAGCGGGTGCCTGTAATTCCAGCTGCTTGGGAAGCTGAGGCAGGAGAATCACTTGAACCCAGGAGGCGGAGGTTTCACTGAGCCAAGATTGCGCCAGTGCACTCCAGTCTGGCAACAGAGCGAGACTCTTAAGAAAATAAAAATAAAATAAAATAAAATAAAATAAAAATAAAAAATAAAAATAAAAAAATAAAAAAGAAGTAAAAAGTAGAACAGAGGAGACTAGAGGGTAGGGAGGATAGGTGGAATGGAGGGATAGTGAGAGATTTGTTGAAAAATACAAAATTACTGCTAGATAAGAGAAATAAGTTCTAGTGGCACTTATATATATATACATATTCTGCATACATATATACATATTATGTACAGAAAATTTACATAACAAGTTACATTGCACTATGGGATGATCATAGTAATACATAGTTTCAAATAGCTAGAAGAAAGATATTGAATATTCTCAACACAAATAAATGATAAATTCTCCAGATGATGCAATACTAAATACCTTAATCTGATACACTATATGTACTGAAACATCACCATATACCCCATTAATATGTAAAATTATTATATGTCAATTTAAAAAATAAAAAAAATGAAGAAAATGTTACCTCAATGTGGCCTATGGTATATCAATCCAGCTAAACTGTCTGTTTAAATACACTCTACCATAGTCCTCAAATACGTCCCTTTGTTTCATGCTTATAACTTTGAGCCAACCCTTTATCTTGCCTTTTATTGAGGCATTGAGCTTTTTATTTTAGTGACCTGTAGCTTTTCTAAAGGGAGACACAGAAACATAATACACTATAGGAAAAGAGCCATACATTTGCAGTAATAATATGTTTGTTTCTTTACCATGCAGCTTATTAGCCAGAGTAACTTATACAATATACTTTTCTAAAAAATCAATTTTCTTGATAATATATGACACACAATTTGCAGATAAAGAAATTACAATGTCTTCTGCAAAATCAGATCTTTAATAAGTAGGTGAGATATTAAATATAAAAGCATTTTTAATTGTAAAATCTAAAACTACGTAAGAATCTTTTAATAAAATAGGTCTCCTGATGTATTTTTTCAAAACATTTTTTAAATGTAATTGTATTGTGGTAAGAACACTTATGTAGAGATCTGTGATTTTCACAAACTTTTACATGTGTAATACAGTATTGTAGACTATAGGTACAATGTTGTAAAGAAGATCTCTAGAGCTTGTTTATATTTCTTATTTGAAACTCTATAGCCATTGATTAGTAAATCCCCATTTCTTTTAATTTTAATTTTTTGAAGTACATATTTTTGTGAGGTACATTAGATATTTGTAATTGGTATTTGAGTGTAGGCATGCAATGTACAATAATCACATCATGGGAAATTTAGTGTCCCTCCCCTCACTAATTTATTCTTTCTGTTACAAACAATCCTTTTCTTTTTACAGTTGAATTTTACAATTAAATTTTGTTGACTATGGTTCCCCCATTATGCTATTAAATACTAGGTCTCATTAATTCTTTCTATTTTGTGTGTGCATTCATCGTCCTCACCTTTCTCCCATCCACTCCCACTAGCGTTTCCAGCCTCTGTTAACCATCCTTCCATTCTCTGTCTCCATGAGTTCAATGATTTTGATTTTAAACTCCACAAATAAGTGAGAACATGAAACATGTGTCTTTCTTTACCTGGCTTATGCCACTGAACATAATCACCCCTCAGTTTCACTCCTGTGTTGCAAATGAGAGGATATCATTCTTTTTTAAGGCTGAATATTACTCCATTGTGTATAAGTACAATGTTTTCTTCATTCATCTGTTGATGGAAACGTAAGATTGCTTGCAAATATTGGCTATTATGAACAGTACTAATTTCCTGATTTCCTTTGTTTTGGGTAAATACCCAGCAGTGGGATTGCTGGATTGTATACTGGGTCTAATTTTAGTTGTTTTAGAAGCCTCCAAACTTGTATCCCTAGTGGTTGGAGAAATTTACATTCCCACCAACAGTGAACAAGCGTTCCCTTTTCTCCACATCCACAAACCTTTCCAGCATTTGTTATTGCCTGTCTGTAAATATAAGCCATTTAAAAGACTTTGATGCATTCTTCAACATGTTAATAGCACTTTTCAACTCTATAAATTTGCTTAATTCATTTTAATTATTTCAGTCTCTTTGTTAAATTTATCTGATAGAATTCTGAATTCCTTCTCTGTGTTATCTTGAATTTCTCTGAGTTTCCTCAAAACAGCTATTTGAATTTTCTGTTTGAAAGTTTGTGTATCTGTGCTTCTCCAGGATTGTTTCCTGGTGCCTTATTTAGTTTATTTAGTGAGGTCACATTTTCCTGGACAGTGCTGATGCTTGTAAATGTTCGATGGTGTCTGGGCATTGAAGGGTTAGGTTTTTATTGCAGTCTTCACTGTCTGAGGTTTTTTTTTGCCTGTCTTTCTTGGGAAGATATTCCAGGTATTCAAAGGGACTTGAGTCCCAAGCCCAATACTGTTGTAGTGTTTGCAGGCTCATAGAGGTGCCACCTTGGTGGTCTTGGAGAAGTTTCAGAAGAATTATCCAGATTACAAGGCGTAGATGTCTGTTCTCTTCTCTTATTTTCTCCCAAACATGTGGAGACTCTGTGTGTGTGTGTGTGTGTGTGTGTGTGTGCGCGTGCGTGCGCACGCGCGTGCACACGCTGAGCCACCTAGGATTGGGAGTATGATGATGCAGACACCCCTGTGGCCACCACTACTTGGACTGCGCTGAGTCAAACCGGAAGCCAGCAAAATCTTTAGCCTCACTCATGGCCTTCCTCTTTAGAGTGGTGAGTTTCCCAAGGTCCTGGGTGTGTCCAGAGATGCTCTCTGGGATCTAGGGATTGGAATCAGCACTCTTAACAATTTACCTGCATTCTATTCTACTGCAGCTATGCTGGCCCAGAAGCCACCATACAAAGTCATTCTCACTCTTCCCTCTCCTTAACACAGATGGAGAAACCTCTCACTATGGCCACCACCAACACTGGTCCATGGGGGTTTCTGTCCGGCAACTGACAATGTTCTCTTAAAGCCCATGGGCTCTTCCATCAGCTCGTGATGTATGTTGCTAGGCCTGTGACTCACCCTTCAGGTGAGTGGGTTCCCTTTTGGCCCAGGACAGGTCCAGAAATGCTTTCAAAGTGCCTAGACCTGAATTTGGGGAGCCTGAGAGCTTACTTACTACCCCACTTTGGCCCTTGTAACTAGTGGGGCAGGACACAGTCTTCTTTACTTTTTCCTCTTTTTTTTTTTTTTTTTTTTTTTCCCCTCAAACAGAAGGAGTCTTTCTCCATAGTCACCACAGCTAGAAATATGTTGGGTCTTCCCTGAATCCAGCAAGTTTCAGAGCCCAAAGCCCACAGCCTTGAGTATCACTGCTGTTTATTCAGGGCCCACGGACTATTTAGTCAAAAGTGATGAATCCAGCCAAATATAGGTTCTTCCATTAAAGGCAGTGAACTTCCTTTTGGCCCAAGGTGTATCTAGAAATGTCATCTGGGAGCTAGGGCCTGAAATGAGAGCCTCACAACACTCTGCCCAGTGACCTATCCTACTGTGGCTTAGCTGGTATCCAAGATGCGAGACAAAGTCCTCTTTACTATTCTCTCTCCTCTCCTTAAGCAGAAGGAAGGAGTTACTTTACATTGCTACAAGCTGTACTGCCTGGTGTTTGGGGAGAGATGGTGCAGACTCTCCCTTAGACATGCCAGTTGGTGTATCCCTGGGTCAAATGCCACCCTAGTTTACTGGCTCTAAGCCCAGCCTAGCACTGGGAGTTGACTAGGAATTGAAGTCCTTGTGTCCTAGATTACCTTTCAAGTTTACCTAGGACCCCAGAGCACTTCAGCCTGCGGTGGTGAGGCTTGCCATGAAACTCCAGTTCCAACTGCTAGAATGGGTGATTCCCCTCTGGCTAGATCTATTGTCTGCTATGACTCCCTTCAGGGTAAGATCCCACAGTCACTGCACTCTCCTTCCCCAAAGTGTACAGATTCTCTCTCCACATTGCATGGCTGCTTCCAGGGCATAAGGAAGGGGTGGCGTTGGTGATTCAAGACTATCTCCTCTGCCCTCCTCAAGTCCTCTTTCCATGATACGAAATTCAACCCAACACTGTCATTGTTCACCTAATTTTTTTTGGTTATTGTGACAGTGCCTTTCTCTGTGTAGAGAGGTGTTAAAAAGTTGGTGTTCCAATTGGGGGAGAACAAAAGATATAGGCTTCTATTTTGCTAATTTGCTCTACCTCCCCCCCATTTCTTATGTGTGTACAGTTTGTTGAAAATATAATACATAGGTAAAATTGGATGTTAAATGTAAATGATGAAGTAATTCTTTCTATAAACTAGTTCATGTTGAATTCATAGAAAGATAATATGTGTCTTAATTTCTACTGTTTTGGGAATACTAATCTACTTGAAATGAGATTTATTATTGATTTATAGTTAGCATAATGCACTTTTGGAGAATTTCATTTGAAATGTAAAGTAATATGCAATAAACTGCAAATGCATGTGCATTATTTTACAACTTTTAAAACATTTTATTCTTTATTATTCTAACATTTCAAAACAACTCTAGTAAGTAATTGCTATTGTCTAATATATTTGGAGTAAATATTTTTTTACCATATCATTATTTTTATTTATTAGTAATTGATAATAACAAGTGTGTATTTTTAAGTGTTTGAGGTTTTGATCCATGTATACATCATAGAGAGATTCAATTGAACTAATTAATATATCTGTCATCTCATCAACTTAACATTCCTTGTGGTGAGAATGTTAAAAATCTATTATTTCAGCCATTTTGAATGGCAAGTCTTTCCATTTGAAGAATTTGATCTTCATTTTAAAATACAGACACTTGGGAGTCTAATTAAAAATTTACTGTGCTATATTCTTGAGCTAAGATAAAATATATAATGTATCTCTTTAAACTAAAAGATTATGATTCACTATTATAGTGACATTTTTTCCTATTACGTTTTCTAATTTTTGTGGGAGAAAGTAAAAATGCACCTTCAGATTCAGGAGAAATTTATCTGGTAGTAAATATAATTTCAACATTTTGCACAAGTATTTTAAGCTA
The DNA here is from genome assembly GCF_043159975.1 of Macaca nemestrina. Taxonomy (NCBI): domain Eukaryota; kingdom Metazoa; phylum Chordata; class Mammalia; order Primates; family Cercopithecidae; genus Macaca; species Macaca nemestrina. Next base: position 83,950,773 of record NC_092129.1, read on the forward strand.
GTAAAATAATATAGATTTTATTTAAAAGTAAACAAATATTTAGAAAAATAAGGATATATATTTATGAGTTTTATATATTTACAGTGTGCCAAAATTAATTTTATGTAAGTATTTCGCTATATTCTTAAATGTAGAGAAAGAAAATAGGAAGAAAATGGGATATTTGTAAACACCCCAAATTAACCTAGACTAAATACTGATTCTAATAATGTACTGCTTGCTTTTAGTCTCCATTAACTAAAGGCAATTCTATAGTTAATTCAAAGAATAATAACATAGCCTGTCAAAATACTTTAGAAGGTAAAAGCATCAAAAATTGTAAAGCAAACATACTCACTTCTTTAACAAACATTAGTCTACAACATCACTATTTTAAATGGTAGTTTTAAAATAGTCACTAAAACAATATGAAGATATGCATATATTGTCACTTCACCTGGAAATAGTAAATTAAATTTGGCCCTGACCTGTATACTATCACATTTCCAAAAACTTAATAATTCTTGATAATAAGGCAAAAGTGTAGAAGAAGTACATATTGAAAATTAATCATTTAAACATAATGGATGACATTTAATATTATATGAAACAATAAATCATTTGGATAGTCTTTTCTACTGGAAACTATACTTTATCTCACATTTTGAAATATGAATATTTTATCAAGATGCCATCAATGGTAAAGTCTTCCAGTGTTGAAACGACTATTTAATGGCTATGTAGGAAATTTATGTCTTTAAAGCAACTCCTTTGTGCATTGCATGCTACTACATAAAATAGGTTTTAAAATGTTCTATACAATCAAATAATGACCAATTTCAATATTATTTTTTGTTTCTTTCTGCATACATACAAATAGTTTTATTCATTCTTTTTAAAATTAGACCACCTATCAGTTATATTATAAAAGATTTACATTTAGATCAAATCTTAATTTTAAACTTCTCTGATATTACTTCATTTTATGGAAAGTTCTTAGTATTAAGTTTGCCTACTAAGTAAAGATGTGACTAAGATGCACAAACTGTTCTATTGATCAAGGAAGAACTGAATTTTATATACATATGTGATGGCAGTAGTCAGAGGAATGCACTCTGTGACAAGGTAGGGCATATGATAATTTCCTTTTCGGGGAAAACAGTAACATATACAATTTTAAGAAGCCTTACAAATGGCTTCAATGTGTATACGATGAATGTCAATATCCATAATGAATTATTGTTCTAGATCAGTAGTTCTGCAGAATTTAGTGAGAGTCAGATATTCCAGGATACATGTTACAACACACATTTATGGGGCCAACACGAGGATTTTGTTGGTCAGTAGTTCTGTGGTGAAGCCTGAGAAGTTACGTTTCCAGATATTGCTGATGGTTCTGGTTGCCAGGGCACACACATTGTGAACCATTGCCCGAGAAGATCCTGTTACCTCCAGGCACAGGCATTGTGAAAGACATTTTCAGCAGTGGGAAAAATTCCTCTCTCCATACGTAATTCTATTCTCTGAATCTGTAACTGACGTTGGACACATAGGTCTGCCTTTTTATATACTAGAAAGATAAAAGACTGACTTTTTTTTTTTTAACTTATTATCTGTAATATAGTAGACATGCAGATAAACAAGCCAGGATCTTTCTTTTAACCTGGTATAACGTAGTACAACCCAGCAGAGTTATAGAGAGATGAAATATGGTATGCTCATGCCGAAGAAATGTTCAAGGAATACAGAACTGAAAAGGATGCCAACACAGATGAAACTGGAGGTCATTATTTTAAGTGAAACAACTCATAAATAGAAGGCCAAATACTGCATGTTTTCACTTATAAGTGGGAGCTAAGTAATGGGTACACATGAATATGAAATGTGGAATGATGGACATTGGATACTTGGAGGAGTCGGAGGGAGCAGAGGGATGAGAAATGAGAGCTTGCTTATTGAATACAACATACACTGTTTAGGTGATAGTTGCTTTGAAAGCCCAGACTATGCAATATATCGGTGTTGCATAGAACTGCACTTAACAGAACTGCACTTATACCCATTAAATGTATACAAATAAAAAAAAAAAAAGAAGACCAACTATTGCAACATGGAGATATGAGTTAGAACAAGCTTTCTGGAATAAGTGACTGAAGGATTATATCTTATAAGATGCATGTAAATTACCCAGGTGTCATAGTGAAATGATTTTTGACAATGAAACACAATGAAAAGTGGTTTATCTTTCTGATATGCATGAAATAAATAGGACAAAAAGAAGTTTTCTATTATAATCTGCTCACAAAAATGACCCCAGTCTATGTCTTGTTATTTTTCCCATTGTATTATCTTGTTGCATTCTGAATAAAAGTGTTTTGTTTGGTTTGTTTTGAGTTACAGTTATATTCGTATTTCCGGACTGATTCCCACTTCATAAAATGTTTGATTCCTTGACTCAAAGTGTGAAAAGTCACATCTTAAAAACTTTCAGATAAATTTCTTTGTGTTGTTTTACCATTATAAAAACAATCTAAGTATAAACAGACAGGCTTACTTACACCTCCTACCATAAGAATGAGATATTACAGGGAGGATGAACACTGATCCAGGTCCTTGTTGTTCTGTGCTTGACCACTTGAAAAATTAGTCTAAGGGTGAGACTGGCCTGGACTTTTGTAGAGAAAAATCCTGTCCTATGACAAGAATATTCTGCCACTTCTGTCTGATATTCTCTATGTTCTTAGGAGCTCGGGGAATTTTTGTATAAGGGAAAGGAAAGCCTAAATATTTGCTAACTAAAAATAATTGCTTATGAGATATTTCACAAAGTTGAACTAGTTGCATCTGAGTCAATTTGAGTTTAAATCCATTGTTCTTACAACTTTTATTAGACATAACTTCAAAAATGACTGAATAAGAAAAAATATTCCAGGCTGGGCTGGGTGGCTCATGCCTGTAATCCCAACTCTTTGGACTTTGGAGGCCAAAGTGGGTGGAAGGATTGCTTGAGCTCAGGAGTTCAGACAAGACTGGGCAACATAGCAAGACCTGTCTTTAATAAAAATAAATTAGCTGGGTGTGGTGTTGTGTGTCTGTAGTTCCAGCTGCTCAGGAGGCTGAGGTGACAAGATCTCTTGAGCCAGAGAGATCAAGGCTGCAGTGGGCTATAAATCAGGCCACTGCACTCTGGTCTGGGTGAGACAGCCACATCTTGCCCCTAACTCCCATCAAAAAGAAAGAAAAGCAAAGCATTCCAGGCAGAGGAACGAGCATGTACAGCCTGCTACATTTAAGCCTGAATTTGAATGTGGAGAAATCTAAATAGTTATTTTTTTCTAGAACATATAATTATAGAAAACTAAAGTTTGAGTAAAATAGAAAAAATAATTCATACAGAGGCTTATGTATCATGCATTGATACATTGATGTATTTATTTTTTGTTTCGTATATATGTGTGGCATAAATAGAACAGTGTAATACACATAATACAACAGTACACAGTGATTAAGAATTCTAAGATTGAATAAGATATATAGTTTGAATAAGATAACTTTTTCAAAACTAAATGAATCTTTGGTTTTTAAATTAATAACAAATTGTGTATACTATATCACCCCAACTAAATTTTCAATCAATATCCAATATTTATTCAAAATGGTAATATATGTCAGGTGCTGTTTTATATATTGAGAATACAGCGTCAAAGAGTACAATTTCTGTCCTCATCAATTTTATAATCTATCACAAAAAGATGAAAAAGAAACGGTAAAAGAAGAAGAAACATATCGGAAAGTGAAAAGTGTCCTGTAGAGTATGGCAATAAAGTCAAGCGATGGCAATGTAGCTGTTTAGACAGAGAGACAGGAAAGGGCTGTGTTAGATAGTAAATGTATTAGTTATCTATTGCTGTGTAACAAGAAAGCTAATATTCAATGGCTTAAAATAAGAAACATTTATCTTCTTAGTTTCTAATGCTTAGGGATCAGGCATGGCTTAGTTAGTTGCCTCTGGCTCAAGGTCTCTTAAAAAGTTGCAGTCAAACTTTTAGATGAGACTCTCTAGCCTCATCTGAGAGCTTAACAGTGAAGGATCTGCTTCCAGGATCACTCCCTTGATTGTTGGCAAGCCTCAGTCTTCCACTATGTGGACCTCTCTACAGGAAGCCTTAGTCTCCTATCATGTGGGCCTTTCCACAGGACTGCCTGATAATATGGCAGGTGGCTTCACTCAGAATTAGAGACCCAAGAGACGGTATAACCAGGTTGGATTCCATAGTCTTTATAACCTAACTTCATAAACGACGTCGGTTCTTTCATATACTATTGGTTCTAAACCAGGCAGTACATTCATAGAAGGAGATAGAATTAAATGGTGGCATAAATACCAGGACGTGGATATCACTGATAGCCATCTGACATCCTGCCTACCACAGTAGCACATAAGTGGAAATCTTAATGCTAAGGAGAAAACTAGTCATGACATAGCCAGGTACAAGAACACATCAAGCCAGAAAATATCATGATATATTTTGTAATATAGTTTTAACCAATCTGTTTATAGACAGAGGTAACACAAAAATATTTGCCTGAGGGCCTGGAAATCCTAGGTTATGTAGTGTAAATATTTCCAGAAAATAAAAAGATTTAATGAGGCATATGAGATACCAAAATATAATTCAGCTTAAGGTAACATTTTTAAAGGTGATGACTTGAAATATAATATATCAGTGTAATTTCCTTGCAGCCCTCATATTTTCATGAATTAACTTGCTCTATCATTGAATAACAGAGTCAACACTTGGTTTAAATGTCTTCTTGGAGGATTCTCCTCAACATCATATTCTTGTACTATTTCTTCTCACTTTGTTGCTGATCATTGCCTAGAGAATAACGAACTTTGCCTTTCAGAAGGATTTTACTCCTCTTCAGAAGTGTCTGAAAAAGTGAGAGGCAAAACAGGGATGCAGTTAACTCTTTTCTTTTATGGTTCTTTTCCTTGATTTCCACACAAACATATGCTTGGTTACATGATTTGTCTTTACTGAATGTTTTGTATAATGAAACAGTGTGCTTAGAACATTGAATTACATATATTACATATGATTTTTCCTGAGTCTGCTGATTTCTATATTGCCCAATTCCACCAATGCCCCGTCCTTCTAGTTGCACAAGTTCGACATTTATAGCTTCCCTATGAGAAAATATAACGCCAAAATAGAGAAACTGAAGTTGATTCAACATACATACAACCTTTCCATACATATGAGTTATGGAGTTTAATAGAATCATGAGGCTTCGGTTGGACCATTAGCAATGAATATTACCTCATGTGTTCTGTTATGAAAAGAAATAGGAGTCCATTTTAATGCCTCAAAAGACACAGCCAAACTTCACTACGATCATTTTAGATTATTGCTATTTCTTCTTCATGGCAGTATACTATTATGCTGTTTGTATCATCTATCTGAGAGTGTTTCTCACATCAACCTAAAGCAAACACTTTTCCTTATTATGTAGAGCATAAATTGAAAATAAAATTTACCAACTTTAAAAAAAATCCAAGCCTCCACATTGACTCATCAGAGAAAATGTAAAATCTCTCAAACATACCTGTTAGACTAATAAATAACCTGCAGAAAATAAACACCTTAATATTTTGGAGCTCCGGCAAAAATTCAAATATTTCTACAACATATATGGAATTTGAGATTACTACTTATTCTGATGTAGAAAAGCAGTAGATGCCATTAATCAACATGCTATTGTATTTTATTGGATGTCATATTCTATATGTTGAAGTTACAGGCAGCTACAAACATGTATTAGAAAAACATATTCTCTCAATTTTGTTTTTACTATTATGACATAATCATATTTCTTTCCATACAGTCATACTACTTTGACTAGTCTCTTTAAATATTCTCAATCTTCTGCCTTCCTATCAAAATAATTTTATTTTTCTCACTCATGGTTCTATACACATGCGATAGTCACATTTTCCTGACATTCCATGTTCTCTTCCACAGAAGTGTAACTAACCAATAAACAAAAAAATGATGTATTATCGAGTCCTTATTTCCTCTCCTTAGTGTAGGCAATGACACTTGACTTATCTTTGTATACTCTTTTGCTAAGCTTCCCTGTTAAAGTTAACATCATGACAAAGCAGTCTCGCATAACTAGAAGTAAACGTGATTTACAAACTTACATGTAAATAAAAAGAAATCCTTAGTTTTGAGTGAAAATAATATTGAAATACTGAAAAATTTTCCAGGAATACTAACATGAGTGAATGAGCAATTGTACATACAGGGAAGAAATATGTTTTCTACATGAAAAATAATTTTAAGTGTAATCAATAAAATAGACAACGTATCAGTGAAAACAAAGATTTCAATTTTTTTTTTCCTATATACGCTCTGAAAAAAATAAGTTAGTCACTGGATGTTGCATATCAATAAAAAGAATATGTGGAACAATTCTGATATAAAGCATTGGTCCATTAATCATAATAAATTTGTAATACTTCTAAACATGTCATAGAAAATTAAATTATATAATGTAAAACAAATAAGACATATATATCTATATGGGTAACCCTATTTGATATAATTATCTTTCGAGTATATAATCTGTTGAATTTTGAATTAACCTGACAGTAAATAATTTTTTTAAAGTTACTCAAAATTTTTCAGAAGTTATATGTAGTGAAAACATTAGGATGAGAGAGACAGAGAGATAGAAATATTACATTCAAATAATGAAGGGTATTTTCTCTAATTTTTTGAAGCATAAGGTAGCATAGCAAAACTTACTGACTACCTGCCCTTTATTCTCAGAACCAAAGTAGCATGAAAACTAGAAAAACAGAAAACAAAATTTAACTCACCCACTCATTTTGCCTCTAACACCCCCTGCTTCCAGTACTCTCTATTGACCAATTTAGTGGCACCCAATTACACACTGAAATATCACTATCTCCTGAAACAGTATTTATCAAATACTCTCTCTCAAACTTTTTACTCTATATTACTTTGAGATACCAACTATTAGTACCCAACCCTCTAACAGCATAGTGAAATTTGAAGTTATAATTATCCAATGCAATGTGAAACTCTTTAAAAGGAAATAGAGGGAAATACTGTGGTAAAATCATTTCGATGGATATGGAGCTGAAAGGAGAACTTTAGATTGCATGTAATATTATAATTTCCTAGAAAAAAGTAACACTTGCCAAAGAAACAGGCACCACCTCAGCTCAACAGACAACCCAATTGATGATATTGTCGATTAGGACCTGGAATTTTGATCAGGAGCCATGTACATCAATGTCCTCTCCAAGTATACATTTGAGATACAAAATTTGCCATTGCCCAAACCGAAACTATGGGTGACACAAAACATTCAACCCATACTGTTTCTTGGCAAAGCCTGGTTTTAATTTATTCCGTTTCTTAGTAAATGTCTAGCTTAAGTATATTTAAAATGAATGCTTAAAAAAAACATAATTAGGAGACCATATAAAAGGCAACTTAACAAATATCAAAAGAATACTGTTCTAAATATTCAGTACAAAAACGTATATTTTACTGGTGTTATTTAATAGATATTTACTGGCAATTATCAAAATAACATATATACTTAATTTAAAAAAATAAAGTAAACGGTAAAGGAGACCATCTGCCAACCCAAGGTGAAGATCTAGGCTGGGATATTTTTATGCTTAAATAAAAAATGTTTACTAATAGAAATCAATTATTCATATTTAATTAATAACAAAAATATTTTAATAATAAAGCTTGTTTATTATAGAACTGTGTTTTTTAAAAGGATCATTGTATATTACCTGTGAGAAACTAATGTGGTAGAAATTTCTTTAAAACAAAGCAAAATGGCATGGCAATACCATTTTACTGAGAGGTGTACTTATTTCAACATGACTTATAGAAAAATTAGAAATAATAACACTATTAATCTAAAATATGTATAATGCTATATAAAAATAATAATGTTATACATGATAGTATTTCTTAACTGCTTTATACATAGCAGGAAATGAAATAAATATTTTTTAAGTAAATCTTGGGAATCAGAAGATTTTAGTTTCAGATTTGAGTTTTGTCACTTATTAGCTACATGACTTTAGGCAATAACTGAATCTCTGCATAATTCAGGAAGTTCACCTTTAAAGTGTAATAATAATAACAAATAACAAGAAGTGTGTTGTATAGATTAAATAAAGCAATACACATGGAAACATCTGCCAAAAAGCTTATTTTCCTTTCATTAGCATTTCTTGTCTAAGAAATAGGCTGAAGCTTGGTTAATATTTTCAACTCAATGGTTTCAATATTTACATTTGTTGTAAGATTTGCTGCCACTTTAAACGTTGAAACAAACACTTAAAACAAATTTCAGAAGAAGTCAATTGGTAAGTGTTGCTCAAAGAGAAATTATATAAGCAAGGATATTTGTTCACAGCTACACTACCCATTTAGATTCAACACCAAATGCCTGCCTAAAGAGAAGAAAATAAGTAGAAAGTCAAATCATTAAAAAATGTCTCTTATGAATAGGAACATTCAAGACGCGGTAAGACACTTCAAAAAATAAAGGGATACTGACTGCAATTGTGTGTCTTTTCTTCTTTTTTTCTGGAATCTCAAAAGATTAGGAACTAGAAAGGTGAAAATTTACAATATGGGAAATATAATTGAGACCATAGTCCTAGAAAAAAAAAATAGAAAAAAGATAAAATGATTTAGACCAAACATAAATCTCTCTTGAATAAGCAAGGCAATCAAGAATGAAGAGTTGATCTGAACTTTAACAAAGTTAAAGGATGAACACTCTCCTAACTCATATAACCTTATTGCATTTACCTTGTTACCACACTCAAACAAGCACCATCCAAGAGAGGAAATGCAATCACTGTAGTGATTAATATGTATTTTAGTTGTTGGTATAAAGCTATCCCAAAATGAGTGGCATAAAATAACCATTTTGTTGTATGGAGCAGGGATTCTGATAGGGTACATCTAGGAACATTTTTGTGGTATCTGGAACTCAGCTAAAAGACTTGACTAACTGTAGGTGAGTTGTGCCACAGGGAATAAGAATTATCTAGGTTGAGATAACCTGTGGACCAGGATCAGCTAGGAATGGCATTCTACTTCTTTTATGAATTCAAAGACTTCTCTGTTTTATAAGGTATAATTAACATATAATAAACTGTAAATATGTAAAATATACAATTTGATATATAAACCATTCAACTTATCACCACAAATAAGATAATTAACATAGCCATTATCGCCAAAATTTTCTCATGCCTCATTTTAATTTCTTCCTCCTGCTTCTACCTACATTTTTATCCCTAGGTAACTACTCATGTGGTTTCTGTCAGCGTAGATCATTTTGTATTTTCTGTAAGTTTATGTAAACAGAATCCTACTGTATGTACACACTTTTGTTCTGCTACTTTTATTTCCTGTATTTTGAGACGTATTCATTTGGTTATTAAGTATTAATAATCTATTACTTTTTAATGTGAAACAGTATTCCATTGTGGTAGATCAATTTGGCCATTGATAACATTGGCTTGTTTTCAGTTTTTCTATTGTAAATGAAATGACTACTAACATCTGTGCATACACTTTTGTGCGGATACATGCCTTTCTTTCTCTTAGGTAAATAGAAATAGGAAGAGAATATCAAGTATTATACTAAATGTGCAGGTAGTATTTTAAGAAACCGTCCAATTTTTTTTTTTTTTTGGAAATTGTGCACCATTTTATCTTGCCAGTAGCAGTGTTTGAGAATTTCAATTGTTTCACATCATTGCTAACACTTGTTTTGCTGAGGCTTTTTAATTTTAGCTGCTCTAGTAGGTATATAATGGTATTGCATTGTGTTTTAGTGTTCATTTCTTATACTACTGTGTTGAGTATTATTCTTGAGTTTACTAGCCATTATTATATGTTCTGTGTTGAAGTCTGCTGAAATCTTTTGCTTGGTGTTTTTAAATTGTTTTATCTTAATAGTGAATTCAAAGAATTCACATGCTATATGAAAGTTCTTGTCAGATATGTTTTAGAAATAATTAAAGCCCAGTCTGTAGCTTTCTGGTCTACTGGTATGACAGTACCTTTGCTATGAACTATGTTTGCAGGCATTTGAAAAAATATGTATTCAGGTGTTACTGGATAGAGTGTCCCATAAATATCAATTAGGTAAAGTTGACTGATAGTATTGTTCACATCTTCGATATCCTTATACATTTATTGTCTACTTTTTCCAGTAGCGAAATCTGACTATTAATTATAGACTTTTTTCATGTATTTTAAAGTTCTGTATTAGGTACATGAGCATTAGAATGTTATGTGTTGTTGATTAATTGGCCCCATTGTCATTAATAAATAACTTTAGTTTTCTCTATTATTATTCCTCCTAGAAATTTCTGAGTCTGAGATGAATTTTACCACTATAGATGTCTAATTGATTAGTGTAGTCATGGTGTTTCATTCCCCTTCTTTTTGCTTTTAACCTATTTATTTAGATTTAAAGTTGGTTTCTTACTGAAAGCCTATATTGAGCCTTTCTCTTTCATTCAGTGTGACAGTCTCGACTTTATAACTAGGGTATTTAGACAATTTATTTGTAATATGATTATTGATGTGGCCAGATTTAAATTTACCAACTGGGTAGTAGTTCTTAACTTTTTCCATCTGTATTTGTTTCCTTTCCTTCACCACCCTACTCCTTTGTTTTTGCTTTCTTCTGGATTAATTAAGTAATCTTATGATTGCATTTTATCTCCGTTTTGGCTTATTGCCTATGTTAGGAGTCCCCAAGACCACCATCAGGTTAAATGATTCTCTCAAAAAACTCACAGAACTCAGAAAAGCTATTATACTCATGCTTGCTGGTTATTACAGTTAAAACATACATATGAAAATAAGCAAAGGGAAAATGTGCATATAGCAGAATTCCAGAGAAACCAGGTGTGATCATCCAGTTTTGTGCTCCAAGTGAAGTTGTATAGAGAGTACTTAATTCCCCCAGAAATGATGTTTGACAGCACATGGAGTATTGCTATCTAGGAAAGCTCACGTGAGCCCTGTTGTCCAATCTTTTATTACAGATCAGTTACTGTAATAGTCCATTTATCCACTGCTAAAAAAGACATAACTGGGACTGGGTAATTTAAAAAAGGAAGAGGTTTATTGAACTCACAGTTTCAAATGGCTGGGGAAGCCTCACAATCATGGTGGAAGGTGAAAGGCACTTTTTACATGGCAGTGTCAAGAGAGAAGAGAGATTATACAAGAAAACTCTCCTTTTTAAAACTATCAGATCTCATGAAACTCATGAGCTCTCATGGGAACAGTACATGAAGGATCTACCCCCGTTATTCAATTATCTCCTACCAAGTCCCTCCCATAACACGTGGGAATTATGGGAGCTACAAGATGAGATTTGGGCGGGGACACAGAGCCAAACCATATCAGTCACATAGGCATAGAACACCTGGGTGACTGACCTTAACCAGTTTTTATCCCTAGGTTTCCAGGCCTGCGATGGCAGGGCCTGCTGCAGAGGTCTCCAACATGCTTTAGAAATATTTTTGCTATTGTCTTGGTGATTAACATTTGGGTCCTTGTTACGTATAAAAAATATCTTGAGCTGGCTTGATTTCTCCTCAGAAAATGGGATTTTCTTTTCCATCATATTGTCAGGCTGCAAATTTTCTGAACTTTTATTCTCTGTTTCCCTTTTAAAACTGAAGGCCTTTAACAGCATCCAGGTCACATCTTGAATACTTTGCTGTTTAGAAATTTCTTCTGACAGATACCCAGAATCATCTCAAGTTCAAAGTTCCCCAGGTATCGAGGACAGGGGCAAAATGCCAGCAGTCTCTTTGCTAAAACATAACAAGAGTCACCATTACTCCAGTTCCCAACAAGTTCCTCATCTCCATCTGAGACCACCTCATCCGATTTCATTGTCCATATTATTATCAGCATTTCGGTCAAAGCCGTTCAACAAGTCTCTAGGAATTTCCAAACTTTCACACATTTTCCTTTCTTCTTCTGAACTGTTTCAATCTCCACCTGTTACCCACTTCCAAAGTTGCTTCCACATTTTTGGGTATCTTTACAGCAGCACCCCACTCTACTAGTACCAATTTATTGTATTAGTTTTTTTTCATGTTGCTGATAAAGACATACCCAAGACTGGGCAATTTACAAAAGAAAGAGGTTTATTGTACTCACAGTTCCACATTGCTGGGGAGGCCTCACAATCATGGTAGAAGGTGAAAGGTACTTTTTACATGGCAGCGGCAAGAGAGAAGAGAGCTTATTCAAGGAAACTCCTCTTTTTAAAACTATCAGATCTGGTGAGATTCATTTGCTATCACAAGAACAGCATGGGAAAGACCTGCCTCCATGATTCAATTCAATTATCTCCCACTGGGTCTCTCCCATAACACATGGGAATTATGGGAGCTAGAAGATGAGATTTGGATGGGGACACAGAGCCAAACCATACCAGTAACACAGACATAGAACACCTGATGACTGACCTTGACTACTCAGTTTTTAGCCACCACCCCACACAGAGGTCAAACTGATATAGTGTCCCAGGGTCCCAGAAGAACAAAAGCTGGCATTCAGCATAAATGAAATTGTTAGCATAAATTATCTGGCATGGCCCAAGGCCCCAGATTTACAATATTTATCTGGCAGGATATTCCAGGAGTTTATTGGTTGTCTCCTAAGAGATGATCAAGATCCAGTCACTTGTTTTTAATGTGCAGAGTTTAAACACCCTGAGCTTACTGCACAGCACATATAACTCTGTGTATGTGTACTTACTTTAGAGTTATAAACTCTAAATATAAATTTTCAAATTATCATAGTCTTCTTTAAGGTAATATTATACATTTTTGCTGATAGTATTAGTAACATATAAAACTATGAAGCCTTCTACTTAAAATGAAGCAATTGTCAAAACCAGCCCAACAATACTAAATATGGTAAAGATTAAATGGAGTGGAAAAATATAACGTAGGCATGTAAAAAGTTACAATTAAATTGAATAATAATTTGCCATTATTTTTTATATTGAACATAAAAATAGTTTATAATTTAGTTGTCCCATTTTAGATGTATATATTAGATAAATGTATACATATGCATATACATAAGCTATATGCTCATAGTAACATTGCTTATGGCAGCAAAACTATCCTTCAAAAAGAGAATGAATATCAACAAAAGACTATTACATGGCTGTTAAAATAAGCCATAGCAATATGCACTGATAATCATGAAATATATATATAATATTCAATGCAAATTAAAAATATTTAACTATATTTAGAGATTAATATGTACAAATGTGCACATATATGTAATTGTATATAGGTAGAAAAATAATGCAATGAATTTGTTCTGGGGAGAAATGTTAGCAGAACTAAATTCAAGAGGTGTGAAAATGGAACTTCAGGAGTACTAATATATTCTCCTCTCTTAGGTTGGAAACTGGGTTTGGTTAAAAGTTTGTTGATAAAAATAAAAGAAAACTAAAGAAATAAAGGTCTCATTGAAATCAGATACTATCAAAGAATCACAAAAATGATGGCTTTATTTTAGAAAAAATAAAAAGCAGTAACTAATCCCTCACAAAGCAATAAGAAATTCAGCTACGTCTTTAATTCTCCATTCCTCCATATCCCTACCTGAGATCAACAACTATATTGGTTTAGGACAATCAAACAAAAATAATAAATATCCTGGTCAGGAGGTCAAAAAGTATTAATAACATGACCATATAACAAATATAATTAAACAGTTGCAGATATAAAAATTACATGAAACAAAAGTTCAAAATTCAGAACAGAACCAGACAAAGAAAGTAAGAAGGTAAGTTGAAACAACATTTTATAGAGCTCAGGACAGAGGTTAATTAAAAAAAAAAAAATACCAAATCACTTTAGTAACAAAGAAGAGATTAATTAAAGGCAACAAAATGAAAATAACTATAATACTGAAAAGCACAATAAAGGATAAAGAGGAGATGAAGAAACAAATAATTAGGTCAAATACATATATGACTAAAAATAAAGAAAAAGGTAAAAGAGTTCAGAAAACATATGAATAGTTAGAAGATCTAACATACAAAACAGTGGAGTATCTGAACAAGAAAATCGTAGCAATAAACAGAACTACCAATTACTACTACTACTAATTCAAAAAAAATACTACTAATTTACTACTAATTCAGTAAAAGCTTTTAAGAATAAACAAAGACTTGCATCTATAGATGTACGTAAAATATCACACAGTTCTGATACATAAATATTAAACTATGAGAATTAAATATTTTTAAATAATAAAATAAGAGACCCTAGGCATCCAGGTGATCCCAGTCCTAGATAAAGTGTAGAAAATCATGATGGCAGTATGTCTCTCATGAGTAACGTATAAAAATTACAGCAGTTTTTTCAATACATCCCAAAAAATTCATATATATGATATGTGAGGTAAGGAATATAGACCCAGATATACTCTTTTCATTCGTCTAAGTTTTAAAAATAACACTTAAATGTGCAGGAACACAGGGAATAATGTACCTATGAGCTATTGTTTAGGAATCTAACCTAGTGTCACGATTTTGGACTCTTGTTTGTATTCTAGGACTAATAATCAATGATGAGATCTGGAACATGTGAGATTACAAAGTGAGCATAGAATATTTATTATGTGAAAGAAAGAAAGTAAAAAAACAAAAAGTAGTGAGGATAGAAAAAAAAAGGCACAGAACCCCATTTGAAGAGACTCATATTGGCAAAAGTTATAGTTTAAACATTAAAAATAATAATGCCTTTAATTAATTGTTATAAATAAAACTGAAAAATTCTGTACTTCCATAAAGATATGTAAAAAAGAAAGGAAAACTTTCCTGATATTCATTTGTAGTAATTATGATACTAGCTCCTTAATCTGAAAATAGTTGATTAAAAGAAACAAATTAAGCTTTAATTCTCAATCCCAGTTGATGAGGACAGCTTTTCTTATGGAAGATTGCCAGCTAATTAACACGTAAGAAACAGCATAATTTTTTTTAATGTCCATTTTGCAGTCTCTGATAAAACAGTTTGCTCAGGCCAGGATTATCATTAGAAACCATATGCATGAGGTGCTAAAATAACATCCTACACATTTTTTGCTATTCACAAGGTGAAATGCGTAAGATAGGTTCTCAATCAAGTAACGTTATAGCGTTGCTAACAGATGGTCTGCCCAACCTCATGTGTTTCCAGATGGCCCATCACCTGTGAAGGGTTCACACTAAATAAAGTTTCACCTGAGACTAATCAATTTTTTAAACCTACCTTCCATTTTCTTGGAATTAACAAAAGATGGAGAAATCCATTTAACACTTCAAGACACAATCAGACAAATCCAAACTGTGTGACATTCTACAAGACAACAGCATTTGTCTCTTCAAAAAAGTAATGCCATGCGGAAAATGTAAGGGAGTGGTCTATTTCTAGATTAAAGGAGGCTAAAGAAATATTAGTATACAAGATATGAACACAGAGAAAATCTTAGGCATTTTTGAGACAATTATGAATATTTGAATATGGACTGAATATTAAACATTTTAGAGAAATAGTAATAATTGTCCTTGCTTAAATGGAATTATTATCATTCATAAAATATCATTTTTAGTAGATGTATGCTGAATTGTTGTTTCATGCCTATGTAGCAAATGTGGCAATATGTTTTAAAACATTGTATCTAGTTGACATGCATTTAAATGTTCATTGAACTAACCACTCAGCTTGTCTACGTTTTTGAAACTTTTTATTTTAAAATGTTGAAAAATGTTCTACCTCCAGCTTTTCTGTCTTCATAGACTCTTCACATTGCTGTTAGAATTACCTTACTAAAGTAGAGATTCAATCAAGCTATTTATTTCTCTAGGCTTAATTTAAGTAATACCTCTTCTGAGATGCTTTATTTAACTCTCATAAATAATCAATTGTGGTTGTGTGTGTGTGTGTGTGTGTGTGTGTGTGTGTATGTAAGATCCCACAATTGTTGTATCTAACAATTACACGGTCCATA
The DNA here is from genome assembly GCF_043159975.1 of Macaca nemestrina. Lineage (NCBI taxonomy): Eukaryota > Metazoa > Chordata > Mammalia > Primates > Cercopithecidae > Macaca > Macaca nemestrina. The sequence continues at coordinate 83,966,891 of NC_092129.1, forward strand.
TTCCATTTTAGTCTAGCTTTGTATTTGTTTTTTACATTATTGCTTCTTAGCTCTAATGTCTTTTGGTATTCAAATGAACTCTTAAGATTTAGTCTTTCTAAAGATCAATATTTAAGATCTATAATATCCAAGGTTCTAAAAAGTTTATTTTTTTAAGTTACTAGATTAACTAATATAATGTGTCTGTGTTCAATCTGTTAAACAAACATATTGTATATTAAAAATAATAAGCACACTAGAATAAACACATTCCAAATGTTTTTTAAAACACTTTAGCATATTATTTGAACATGGAATCAAATAATAATACCACTAAATCAAAAGACATTGTAAATTTTATAATATTTATTTTAAAAATCTCAAAGGTTTAATACATTAGTTAAGATAAGAAACATCTACATTAAATTTACTATCAAAGAGCATGATACACAGACTCATACATTCAGACAATGTGTTAATATGAAGATTGAGTTTCAGAATTTTTTCTTTTAAAACTTTTTTTCTGACATTACTGGACTTGTTTTTTTGTTTACTTTCATTTTAGGTTTGGGGTCTCAGGTGAAGGTTACACAGGTAAACACCTGTCACAGGGATTTGTTGTACATGTTATTTCATGAACCAGGCAGTAAGCCCCATACCTAATAGTAATCTTTTCTGCTCCTCTACCTCCTTCCACCCTCCCCACTCAGTAGACCCCAGTGTCTGTTGTTTCCTTCTTTTTGTTCTTAAGTTCTTATTGTTAATCTCTCATTTGTAAGTGAGAACATACGTATTTGGGTTTCTGTTCCTGAGTTAGTTTGCCTCCAGCTCCATACAGGTTCCCACAAGAAACATGATCTCGTTTTTGTTTGTTTGTTTGTTTTTGTTTCTTTTTTATGACTGCATAGTATTCTATGGTGTATATGTACCACATTTTCTTTATCCAATCTGTCATTGATGGGCATTTAGGTTAATTCCATGCCTTTGCTATTGAGATAGTGCTTCAGTGAACATTTGTGTGCCTGTGTCTTTATGGTAGAATGATTTATATTCCTCCGGGTATATATCCAGCAATGGGATTGTTGGGTCAAATGATTACTTCTGCTTTTAGCTCTTTGAGGAATCGCCATACAGCTTTCCACAATGGTTGAACTAATATACACTCTCATCAACATTGTATAAGTGTTCCTTTTCTCTGCAACCTCACCAATATCTGTTATTTTTTGACTTTTTAAGTAATATCTAAATTTGTGCTAAAATGATAAATATCTTGAAAACTCTTTTGGCAGTGCTTTTCCTTCTGAGTTGTTTTCACAATAATCTATTATAGATATGATATGATGCCCCTGAATAAGGGGAAATTCTCGCCATCTAAGCCACTCTAATATGATTCTGTTTGTGGGCCATTGAACCTATTGCTTCCAGCTTCCTAAATTGTTATTATTATTGACATTTTAGTACTGTACTTTGTTGAATGAAAATGTAGGTAATCAGTGGAAGTTTAGCTTAATGAGAAGTTTTGTATTTACTTAGTTCTCGTTGATGTTATAGTTTGGATGACAAATCAATTCACTTAATATACAAATCTAAAAAAAAAAAAACACTATCTTATATAGACTATTGTTTTCCCTATGTTTTTGCTGCTTCACTTGTATTTTTAAAAATATATTTTCTTGTCATGCTTGCATTTAAGTAATCTCCCAGCCACAGCTGCAACCATACAAGAGTCCTTAAAAGGAAACAAACACACTCCTCTTGCTGACCTTCCTGACCTTAGCTGAGAATTAGACAACTTATTCTCTCTCTTATACCCATGGAAGAGCTACTGCCATCATGAAAAGTTGCCACATCCATATGTATTAGACAAGGCATAAATCACTGGCTGCTATTTAATTCTTTTCTAACAGATAGAGCTTGCTCACTGCTTATATCTTAACTCAGGAGACAAACAAAAGGCTTAAGAAGTCTTCTGTTTGTTCTGAGGTCTTAGTTTACTCTGCCAAGTAGAACTACAAAGGATTTATATTTCTATATATTTTTTGATGATGATTCTTCATAGAAAATAATTTATATTGATTCCCTCCTGATATGTTCCCTCTTACTCAAAAGAAATACACTTAGAAATAATAGATATAGTTAAATTAAACAGACACTCAAATATGCTTCCAGACTCTCTAGTCTTTCCTCTGTAGGCTAACTCTCTATCAGGTTTCTGTTATTATACAACATAAACAAACATTATTTTCTAAATTGATAGTGAAACAAATGAGAAGACAGTCAGGCTTTTTTCTCTTGTTAAATTATATTATTCCACAGTCGAGGAATAGCAGCATACCTACACTGAAACATTCTTATGGTATCAACCACAATGATAGTAAAATTATGACCTTTCCTATAATCTTTTCTATTTTACAATGTATGCGATGGAATCTGTGGTATATGTAAATATTTAATTTTACATTTGATAAAACTAGGACTGAGAGACCTCTTAGGTCAAGTAATTTCTCAATGTTAAGAAAACTATTAATTGAGAGACCACTCTTATCTTCCAGATGCCACTTTTCTAGAGGAAATATACGATTGTGCTAATGATTTTCATTCTGAAATCAGACTGTCTTGGTTTTTGTTTCTGTTTATTTTCGTTTTACAAATTCTAACAATTAGTAGCTGTGTTACTTTTGACAGTTTACTTAAACTTTCCATGTCTCAGTTTTCTCCTATCTCATGAAATAATTAAAAACTGCTCTGCACAGTTGACGGAATCAGTAAAGTGAATAGTTGTTGTGGAGGGTGGGCAGTGAGACTGTGTGCTGTTTGGTTTTCTTTGATTTGGTTTGCCTTGGTTTGTTTTCTGATGTCCTTTCTTTATTATTGTTGTGGAATTTTACCTCACTCTTTCTAGTCACCAGTTTTATACCACAGAAGCCACTGCCCAGATTTGTACTTTGTTCCATGTTGTTCGAGGCTGCAGGCATTTGAGCCGGTGCAGCATGGCAGCCTGTGGTAGAGCCATTGTGAAAGGAGTGAAGGAAGGGCATGTCTTCAGGGACTCCCGTGGTCCAGGGGGAGTAGGAGTGGAACCTGGCATGTACTAAATATATATTATATGTCCAAACTACCTCACACACGTATTTTTTAAATTTAAATTCCAATATCCCCAGAACAAAAGGAAAAGAATGGAAATAAAAGGATTTTTCCTGTAATGGTATGTAGGTCTTCTGTTTAACTAACTAATTTTGTATTTGTCTATAAAGTATAAATTTGTATTGCTCTCTTTATTTGGATATGTCAAAAACATATACACAGATAGGAATGCCATGTTATGGCAAAACTGGTACAATTAAACTCTGAAAAAAGTAGAAAGAACTAGTCATTACTATTTCTTATACATGATAATTGGGTAGGCAAAAGGGTCTACTCTTCATCTAACCTCTAGCATTTTATTTACTTCACATTAAGTCTATACTAAAAGCATCCTTGAAGCCCCTCAGGTGTCTTAACCACATCCGCAAGGCCCTCCTACATTCTGTCTTCTGTCCACTGCCCATTCTCAAAGCAAATGCCATGCAGTTTTTGCTTACTTTTGTTTTGTTCTTTTAATGGCAGTACCCCATACCAGTATCAAATTTCTATCTTAAATATTATTTCTATGTAACAAGAAACCTCTAAACTTGACATTGTAAAGCAGCCACTTATTTTGCTCATGATTTTGTGAGACAGGGATTTATAATGACTAAGCTAGGCAGTTCTAAGTTGTTACCTCTTTTGTAGTCACTTGTCAGCTGGGGCTCTAGTCATCAGAACTTTCTAGTGGGCTGGACCGTCAAGATGGCTCACTTGCATGGCCAGCAGACTGTAAGCTGAGAGCTCAGCTGAGGCTGTTGATAAGAGCTTCAGGGCATTGCCTCCCCAGCATAGTGGTGTCAGACTTCTTATACAGCCTGTTTAGGATCCAAGTAGCAAACGAGGCAGAAGTTGCCTTGCCCTTCATGACTTAGCCTCGTAAGTTACACAGCATCAACTCTGTTACATATTGTAGGTTACAAGTGTGACACAAGCCCACCCAGAATCAAGGGAAAGGAATATACATCTCATCTTTTGATGGGAGGGTGGCAGGCTTAAAATGTAAAAAAAGAGTATATGGGATTGGGAGTGTCACTGTGACCATATTTTATAAAATATAATCTGTGAAAATATGGAGTACACTTTTAGTCTTTAAAAAGTTAGTGCTTTTAAATTCTGTTCTTCTCCCTAAAAATATATATTTTGAACTTTCCTAGACCTGTAACATGTTTAAATATGCAAGCCATAAATGATTCTCCATGTATGTGTAAATATTTGTATTTTATTATAGCAAATAATTATGTTGGCAAGCAATAAGTTTGAAAATGAAGGAAGCTTATGAAAAATTTGTGCCAATAATGAGTGTAATGGCTCTTAAAATTTGGTAATAAAATATAATATAGAAGTAATTTCAACATAACTTCCTTGACATACTTGTTTTAAGCCTTATATTTTTTCTTATAATTGAACACTGGAATAACAACAAGGGAGTCTTTCTAGAAATCTCTTCATCCACATTGCGCTAATTACCTCAAGATCAAGATTAATCATGAGCTGGGTAAATGGTATTAGAAGGTATTAATATTATTAAACCACATGGTCATTGCAAGACATACATAGGATATTTCAAATTAATATGACGTATTCTCAACAAATTAGTGGACCTGCAAAAGATTAAAGTGGCAAACACTTACATACTTGGAAATTTTACAAGATAGTAAAAAAAGCTGTGGTGTGCAAAATTAGATTTATGGGCCAAAATGTTACTACATGTTATAGAGCTTTTGAAATTAGTAATTATACAACTACATTTTCCTAGATGACACAGATACATTTTCAACATGATGAAAGTTTATCTATCTAACAATGCATTTTAAATGGGAATCATAGTAAAATAATACGCTCTAACAGTTTAAAAGCATGTGTTATTTCAATGGTTTAATAATTTCACATTTCCAACAAAAATATAAACAAGCTCTAGGTGAACAGGTTGGCACTTTGTATCAATTATGACTATCTTAAATAATATGGAAAAACGTAACAACAATAAAAGGTAGGCTTATCGTTCATGATGGATGAAACCCACAGTGAGAAAGAGTTAATTTAGGAGACCAAAGCTTGGAGCTTGGTAAAGTGAAGAGCTGAAAACAGAAGCTAAAGATTTTAAAAAATAAATAATAAATAAAGTTGAAGAGAGTTTAGTTTGAGAAAATTTGATACCTCTTTGAGAGTATTTAAGTAGCAAAATCAGCAGCAGATGTGTATTAATAAGTTTTTAAATACCTTTTCTTCAGCCATAGATGAGTATAAGCAAAAAAGATGGCAAGAAAAGGAAAAAATGAGCTGAGATCCTAGGTAATAATAAGTATTAAAAATCTAAAACAAGCAATAAAAGAAATGAGATGAAAAAGAGAAATATGGTTAATAATACAGTCCACTTTCAGATTAGAGGTGTGTTTCTTTTAATATTCTAACATCTTTCATCAGTTGTTTAACCAAGAGTTAAACAAAAGACATTATCTAAATGTTCGATAATATTATTTTTATACATTTGAAGGCAGAGTTAAGTAAGCTGAACATAATCAAATGAGGTTAGATATCTCTGGTTTCCACTTCTATCCTTGTTGGATATCTCTCTTCTACTTAACCCAATGACTTGTATATAACATGACTGTTTACTTCACAATAAACTTTCAAACCAAGGGGAGAAAATGACCTATTTATAATTTCGACCAAAATCATATATTAGGTACTTAGGAAATCCTATCCTGTTTGTATGTTATAGGTAGTTCTGTTTTTATTTATTTATTTATTTATAGAGAGGGGTCTTGCTCTGTCATCCAGGCTGGAGTGCAATGGCATGATCACAGCTCACTGTAACCTCAAACTCCTGGGCTCAAGGAATCCTCCTCCCTTAGCTGGCCTAGTAGCAGGGACTATAGACATCCATGTCACTATGTGCCTCTAATTTTTTAATGTTTTTGCAGAGATGGATCTTGCTCTGTTGCCCAGTCTGGTCTCAAACTCCTGGCTTCAAGCAATCCTCCTGCTCAGAACTTTTTTATTGATACATGTATTTTTACGTATTTATGGGGAGCATGCAATATTTTGTTACATGCATTGAGTGTGCAATTATCAAGTCATGGTATTTCGAATATCCATCATCTCCAGTATTTTTCATTGCCATATGTTGGAAACATTTCAAGTCCTCTATTCTTCCTGTTTGGAAATATGCAATACCTTGCCATTAACTATATCACTGATATGGTCTGGCTGTGTCCCCACCTAAATCTCATCTTGAATTGTAACTCCCACAATTCCCACATGTTGTGGTAGGAACCTGGTGGGAGGTAATTGAATTATGGTGTGAGTCTTTCCTGTGCTGTTCTCGTGATTGTGAATACATCTCATGAGATCTGATGGTTTTATAAACAGGAGTTTCCCTGCACAAGCTCTCTCTTTTTGCCTGCTGCCATCCATGTAAGATGTGACTTGCTCCTCATCTTTTGCCATGATTGTGAGTCTTCCCCAGCCATGTGGAACTGTAAGTCCGTTAAATCCTCTTTCTTTTGTGGATTGCCTAGTCTTACATATGTCTTTATCAGCAGCATAAAAATGGATGAATAAATTAAACTAGTACCAAGAGGGGGTGCTGCTGTAGATACCCAAAAATGTGGAAGTGATTTTGGAAATGGGTAATAGGCAGAGGTTTAAACAGTTTGGAAGACTCAGAAGAAGACAGGATAACATAGGAAAGTTTGAAACTTGCTAGAGACTTGTTGAATGGCTTGGTCAAAATGCTGATAATGATATGAACAATGAAATCCAGTCTGAGGTGGTCTCAGATGGACAAGAGGAACATATTGGGAGCTGGAGCAAAGGTAACTCTTGTTATGTTTCTACAATGAGACTGGCAGCATTTTGCCCCCGACCCAGAGATTTATGAAACTTTGAACTTGAGAGAGATGATTTAGGGCATCTGGCAGAAGAAATTTCTAAGCAGGAAAGTATTCAAGATGTGACTTGGGTACTGTTAAAGGCATTCAGTTTTATAAGAAGCAGAGCATAAAAGTTTGGAAAATGTGGAGCCTGACAATGCTATAGAAAATAAAATCCCATTTTCTGGGAGAAATTCAAGCCAGCTGCAGAAATTTGCATAAGTAATGAGGACCTGTATGTTAATCACCAAGACAATGGAGAAAATGTCTCCAGGGCATGTCAGAGGTCTTCACAGCAGCCCTGCCCATTACGAGCCTGGAGGCATAGAAATAAAAAGTGTTTTTGTGGGCCAGGCCCAAGGTCTCCTGCTGTGTGCAGCCTAGGGATATGGTGTCCTGCATCCCAGCTGCTCCAGCCATGACTGAAAGGGACCAACATAGAGCTCGGGGTGTGGCTTCAAAGGGTACAAGCCTCAAGCCTTGGCAGCTTCCATGTGATGTTAAGCCTGCCAGTGCACAGCAGTCAAGAATTGGGGTTTAGAAACCTGCGCCTAGATTTGAGAAAATATATGGAAACACCTGAATGTCTAGGCAGAAATATGCTGCAGTGGCAGGGCACTCATGGAGAACCTCTGCTAGGGCAATGCAGAAGGAAAATGTGGGGTTGAAGCCCCTACACAGAGTCCCTACTGGGACACCACCTAGTGGAGCTGTGAGAAGACAGCCACCATCCCTCAGACCCCAGAATAGTAGATTCATTGACAGCTTGCACTGTGTGCCTGGAAAAGCGCAGACACTCAGCACCAGCCCGTGAAAGCATCCAAGAGGGAGGTTGCACCATGCAAAACCACAGGAATGGACGTGCCCAGACCATGGGAACCCACCTCTTGAATCAGCATGATCTGAATGTGAAACATGGAGTCAAAGGAGATCATACTGAAGCTTTAAGATTTAACTCTCCCGCTGGATTTCAGACTTGCATGAAGCCTGAAGCCCCTTTGTTTTGGTCAATATCTCCAATTTGGAATGACTGCATTTACAGAATGCTTGTAACTACATTGTATCTAGGAAGTAACTAACTTGCTTTTGATTTTACAAACTCATAAGCAGAAGGGACTTGCCTTGTCTGGATGAGACTTTAGACTGTGGACTTTTGAGTTAATGCTGATGAGTTAACTCTTTATGGGACTGTTGAGAAGGCATGATTGGTTTTGAAATGTGAGGACATGAGATTTGGGAGGGACCATGGGTGGAATGATATGGTTTATCTGTGTCCCAAACCAAATCTCATCTTGAATTGTAACTCCCAAAGTTCCCACATGTCGTGGGTGTAACCTGGTGTAAGGTAATTGAATTATGGGGGCAGGTCTTCCCTGTGCTGTTTTCATGACAGTGAATAAGTTTCACAAGTTCTGATGATTTTAAAAATGGGAGTTTCTCTGCCCAAGGTCTCGCTTTTCACCTGCTGCCATCCATTTAAGATGTGACTTGATCTTTCTTGCCTTCCACCATGATTGTGAGGCCTCCTTAGCCTTGTGAAACTGTAAGTGCATTAAACCTCTTTATTTTGTAAACTTTCCAGTCTCAGGTATGTCTATCAAGAGCATGAAAATGGATTAATACAGTCACCCTACCTGCTATCAAACATTATAATATGCTTCTATCTAACTGTATATTTGTACCCATTAACCAACATCTCTTCATTCCCACCACCTCCAAACATACACCTTTCCCAGACTCTGGTAACTATCATCCTACTTTCTACCTCCACGAGATCAATGTTTAAGTTCCAAAATGTGAGTAAGACCATGTGATATTTGTCTTTCTGTACCTAGTTTATTTCACTTAACGTTGTAACTTCCAATTTCATCAATGTTGCTGCAAGTGACAGCATTTCATTATTTCTTTTCACAGCTGAGTAATATTTCATTCTGTATATATGCCATATTTTCCTTATACATTAATCCAATGATAAACACTTAGGTTGATTCCATATCTTTATTTTTGTAAAGAGCACTGCAATAAACATGGTGGGTACAGATACCCATTTCCTACATTGTTATGGGTACACAATTGGTGGATATATTTTTGAGGTACATTAGATATTTTAACACAGGCATACAATGTGTAATATTCACATCAGGGTAAATGGGTTATTTATCACCTCAAACATCATTTCTTTGTGTTACAAACATTCCAATTATACTCTTAGTTATTTTAACATGTAAAATAGATTGTTGTTGACTGTAATCACCATGTTGTGCTATGAAAAACTGGATCATTTTATATAACTATATTTTTATACCAATTAACCATCCCCAATTCCCCTATCTATTACCCTTCCCAGGCTCTAGTAATCATCATTTTACACTTTATCTCCATGAGTTTAATTATTTTAACTCCTAGCTCTTACAAAAAAAGAAAGGATTTGAGTTTGTCATTTTGTACTTGGTTTATTTTACTTATAATGCCTTCCAGTTGCATCTATGTTGTGGCAAAGAACAGGATCTCATTCTTCTGCATGGCTAAGTAGTACTGTATTTTTTTTTATCCATTCATCTGTTTATAGACACGGATTGCTTCCAAATCTTAGCTATTGTGTACAGTGGTGCAATAAACATGGGAGTGCAGATGCCTTTTTGATATACTATTTACCTTTCTTTGGGGTTTATACCTAGTAATGAGATTGCTGGATCACATGGTAGCTCAAGTTTTAGTTTTTTGAGGAAATTCCTAACTGTTTTGCATGGTGAATGTACTAACTTACATTCTCACCAACAGTGTATGAGGGTTCCATTTTCTCCACATATTTGCCAGCAATTGTTATTGCCTGACTTTTGAATGAAAATCATTTTAACTTGAGTGAGGTGATATCTCTTTTTAGTTTTGATTTGCATTTCTCTGATGATCAGTGATATTAAGCACATTTTTATATACCTGTTTACCACTTGTATGTCTTATTTAGATAAATGGCTATTCAGACTTTTGCCCATTCTTAAATAAGATTGTTAGATTTTTTCCAATAGAGTTGAGGTTCTTGTTTATTCTGGCTATTAAGCCTTTGTCAGATAGATGGTTTGCAAATATTGTCTGCCATTCACTGGGTTGTGTTTTCACCTAGTCGATTGTTCTTTGTGCCGTGGAGATGCTTTTTACTTTGATATGACCCCATTTCTTCATTTTTGCTTTGGTTGTCTATGCTTTTGGTGTATTACTCATGAAATCTTTGCTTAGTCTCATGTCCTAGAGAGTTTCTCCAATGTTTTCTTGTAGTAGTTTCATTGTTTGAAGTCCCAAATTTAATTATTTAATCCATTTTCATTTGATTTTTATATATGACAAAATATAGGGCTATTGTTTCATTATCCTGAATATGGATACTAGTTTTCCTGGCATCATTTATTGAAGCCACTGTTCTTTTCTCAGTGTAGGTCCTTGGCACTTTTGTTAAAAATTAGCTCACTGCAGATATATAGATTTATTTCTGGGTTTTCTATTTTGTTCCATATGTCTATGTGTCTGTTTTTATGCCAATACCATGCTGTTTTAGTTAATAAAGCTCTGTAGTATATTTTCAAGTATTATAATGTAATTGCTCCATTTACATTATCTTTGCTTAGGATGCCTTTGGTTATTCTGGATTTTGTAGATCCCCATACATTTTAGAATTATTATTTTTTTCTATTTCTGTGAAGAATGTACTGGCATGCTGATAGGGATTGCATTGAATCTGTAGAATGCTTTGGGTAGTATGGGCTTTTAAAAAGTATAGATCTTTCAAAGCATGCACATGGAATACCTTTCTATCTTTTTGTGTCCTCATAAGTTTCTTGCATCAATATTTTATAATTATTATTGTAGGTATCTTTCATTTCTTCAGTTAATTCCTAGGCATTTTCTTTTATTTGTAGCCACTATAAGTGAGATTATTTTCTTGATACTTTTTCAGATTGACAGCTGTTGGCATATAAAAATGCTACTCATTTTTGTATGTTTCTTTTGTAACCTCCAACTTTACTGAATTTATCAACACTAATAGTCTTTTGGTGGAGTCTTTAAGTTTTTCTAAATAAAAGATTACATCATCTGAAAATGCAAGTAAATTGGCTTTTTATTTTTGAATTTGGGTGCTCTTTATTTTTCCCCCTTTTCTGATTGCTCTAGCAAGGACTTCTAGTTCTGTATTGAATAACAGTGAAAGTCAGCATCCTTATTATGTTCCAGATCTTAGAGAAAATGCTTTCAGTTTTTCCCAGTTTAGTATGATACTACCTGAGAGTCTGTGATATAAGGCTTTTATTGTGTTGAGGTATGTCCCTTCTATATGCAGTTTTTTTTTAAGTGTTTTTAACATGAAGGAATATTGAATTTTATCAAATGCTTTTTCAGCATCAATTGAAAAGATTATATGTTATTCGTCCTTCATTCTGTTGAGATGATGGGTCACAATGATTGATTCACGTATGTTGAACCATCCTTCCATCTCTGGGATGAATTCTACTTGGTCATGATGAATCATCTTTCAAATGTGCTGTTGAATTCAGTTTTGCTAGTATTTTGTTGAGGATTTCTGCATCAATGGTCATCAAGGATATTGGCTTGTAGCTTTTTTGTTTGTTGGTTGGTTGGTTGGTTGGTTTGTTTTTGATTGTGTGTCTTTTTCTGGTTTTGGTATCTAGCTTATACTGGTATTGTTGAATGACGATGGAAGTATTCCTTCGTCCTCTGCTTTATGGAATATACTGAGTAAGATTGGCATTAGTCCTTTCCCAGATGTTTGATAAAATTCAGCAGTGAAGACTTCTGTCCCTGGGCTTTTCTTTAATGGGAGACTATTTTTTTTATAGGCTTTGATCTCATTTCTTGTTACTGGTCTATTCAGCTTTTGGTTTTCTTTATAATTCAATGACGGTATGTTGTACGTGTTTAGAAATTTATCCATTTCCTCTTGGTTTTCCAGTTTACTGATCTATAGTTGCTCATTTTAGTCTCTAATGATCCCTTGAATTTCTGGAGTATCAGATGTAATACGTTTTTTAATCTCTGCTTCTTTTTTCTCTCTTCCATTCTTGGTCTTTCTAAAGGTTAGTAAATTTTGTTTATTTTAAAATAAACCTACTTTTCAATTCATTGATATTTTGTATTTTTGTTTTAATTTTATTTATTTATGCTGTGATCTTTAATTTTTTAACTAATATTTTGGTTGTTTTACTCTTGCTTTTCTATTTCTTTAAGATGCCTCACTAGTTTCTTTATTTGAAGTTTTTCTACTTTTTAATGTAGACACATTGTTACAATCTTTCTTCTTAGTACTGCTCTTGCTCTACCCCATAGGTTTTGGTATGTTGTGTTTCAGTTTTCATTTGTTTCAAGTAACTGTTTCAATTTTTTTCTTAATCTCTTTATTGACCCACTCCTCACTCAGGAGCATATTCTTTAATTTTTGTGTGTTTGCACAGTTTCCAGCATTCTTGTTATTGATTTCCAGCTTTGTTCCACTGTGGTCAGAGAAGATACTTGATATGATATCGATTTTTTTAATTTTTAAGACTTATTTTATGGCATAACATATGGTCTATTCTTGAGAATGTTCCATGTGCTGAGGAGAAGAATGTGTATTCTGCAGCTGTTGGATAAAATATTTTGTAAATATCTATGAGGCCCATTTTTTCTACACTTTAGATTAAGTCCAATGTTTCTTTGTAGATTGTCTATCTGGATGATCAGTTCAATGCTAAAAGTGAACTGTTGAAGTCTCCAATTATTATTGTATTGGCATCTATCTCTCTATTTAACTCTTATAATATTTAATAAGCCGGGTGTTCTGGTGTTGAGTACGTATATATTTATAATTATTTTATGTTCTTTCTGAATTAATCACTTTATCATTATATAATGATGGTTTTTGTCTCTTTTAATGGTTTTCCTTTAAAATCTTGACTTTTTATTTTAGAATTTGGGTGCTCTTTATTTTTTTCCCTTTTCTGATTGCTCTAGCAAGGACTTCTAGTTCTATATTGAATAACAGTGAAAGTCAGCATCCTTATTATGTTCCAGATCTTAGAGAAAATGCTTTCAGTTTTTCCCAGCTTAGTATGATACTACCTGAGGGTCTGTGATATAAGGCTTTTATTGTATTGAGGTATGTCCCTTCTATATGCAGTTTTTTTTAAGTGTTTTTAACATGAAAGAATACTGAATTTTATCAAATGCTTTTTCAGCATCAATTGAAAAGATTATATGTTATTCGTCCTTCATTCCGTTGAGATGATGGGTCACAATTTTATCTAATATAAGCATAGCTACTCCTCTTTTTGTGTTTCCATTTGCATGGAACACCATTTTCCATCATTTTATTAATATTTTCAGTCTATGTGTGCCGTATTAAGTGTGTTTCTTGAAGGCAGCAGATAGTTGGAGCTCATTTTTGTATTCATTCAGTCACTCTATGTCTTGATTGGAGAATTTAGTTCATTTACATTCTGCATTATGATTGATAGGTAATGATTTACTACAGACATTTTGTTGTTTTCTGATTATTTTGTAGTCTTCCTTTTTCCTTCTTCTGAAAGCAATTTTCTCTGGTGGTATATTTTAAATTCTTGCCTTTTAGTTTTATTTTGTATCTTTTGTAGGTTTTTTTAATCTGTGGTTACCGTGAGGATTACAAATAACATCTTACAACCCATTATTTTAAACTAACGACAACTTAATACTAGTTACATAAACAAACAAACTAACTAACTAGCAAAGAGGAAACTAATAAAATTGTTGTCTGGGCATGGTGGCGCATGCCTGCAATCCCAGAACTTTGGGAGGCCAAGGCGGGAGGATTGCTTGAGCCCAGGAGTTTGAGACCAGCCTGGGTGACATAGTGAGACCCCATTTCTAAAACAGCAGCAGCAGCAAAAACACCCTCTATATTTTAACTTCATCTCCCTCACTTTTTAACTTTTGGTTATTTCTATTCATATATTATTATGATATGTCTTTAAAACTTGTACTTATTATTTTTGATAAGTTTATCTTTACTCTTCTAAGTCAAACTATGAGTAGTTTACACATCACAGTTACAGTGTTATTCTGCATTTTGGTTTGTACTTACTATTACCAGTGGCTTTTGTACCTTCAGATGATTTCTTATTGCTCATAAATGTCTTCTTTTTTTTCTGATTAAAGTACTCCCATTAACATTTCATGTAGAACAGGTCTAGTCTTGATGAAATCCCTCAGCTTTTGTTTTTCTAGGAAAGTCTTTATTTCTCCTTTGGGTTTGAAGGATATTTTCACAGAATATACTATCTAGGATAAAAGGGTTTTTTGTTTGTTTTGTTTTGTTTGCTTCAGCATTACATATATATATATAAAATATGTATTATATATATTTTTATTAATATATAATATATTTTATATATATGTATATTTATATATCCTATCTCCTAAATATGTCCATATTTGAATATGTCACTATCTTCTAGTCTGTAAGTTTTCCACTGAGAAATCTGGTACCAGGTGTATTGCAGCTTTTTTGCATGTTATTTGTTTATTTTCTATTGTTGCCTTTGGGATACTTTCTTTATCTTTGAACTTTTGGAACTTGATTATTAAATGTCTTGAGATACTTCTATGTGGGTTAATCTGATTGATGTTCTATAACTTTCTTGTTCTTCAATATTGATATCTTTCTCTAGGTTTGGAAAGCTCTTTGTTCTTACCTCTTTGAATGAATTTTCCATCCCTATCTCACTCTCTACCTGCTCTATAAGGCCAACTCTTACATTTGCTCCTTTTAGCATATTTTCTAGTTCTTGTAGGCATGTTTTATTGTTTTTTATTCTTTTTTCTTTTGTCTCCTCTGACTGTGTATCTTCAAACAGCCTGTCTTAAAGGGCACTATTTTTTTTTTCTGCTTGATCAATTCTGCTTTTGAGAGACTCTGATGCATTCTTTAGTTTGTCATTGGATTTTTCAACTCCAGAATTTCCTATTTATTTTTTTTAAATTATTTTAATGTCTTTATAAATGTATCTAATAAGATTCTTAATTCCTTCTTATTGCTATCTTGAATTTTGGTCAACTTCTTCATGAGAGCTATTTTGAATTATTTTTTCTGCTCTGAAATGTCACATATCTCTGTTACTCTGGGTTTGGTCACTGGTGACTTATTAAGCTCATTTGGTGAGGTCGTGTTTTCCTGGATAGTCTTGATGCTTTTTATGTTTGTCAATATCTGGACATTGAAGATTTAGGTACGTCTCATTAGCTTCTCGGTCTGGGCTAGGTCATACCCCTCATTTTTGAGAAGGCTTTCCTAGTATTCAGCTGTAACTGAGTGTGGTGATCTAACACTTTGGACTTTGCAGCCATATCTGCTTTGCAGCAGCATCAAAGTGCACCCAAATCCAGTAATATTCTGACTCTTTCAGATTCATAGAGATATTTCATTAGTTGTCTCGGGTAAGATCTGGGAGAATTCTGTGGATTTCCAGTCAGTCTCTTGTTCTCTCCCCTTACCTTCCCCTAAACAAATGACATTCCTCTTCATGCTGAGTTGCCTGGAGTTAGTGGAGGTGTGAAACAGGCACCACTGTGGTCACCACCACTGGAGCTGAGTCAGACCTGAAGCCAGCATAGTATTGGCCTTTGCCCAAGACCTGCAGTGACTACTGCCTTGCTAACATTGATTTTTATTCAAAGGTCAAATGCACTTTAGTCAGCAGGTAGTGAGTCCCGCTGTGTCTTTTCCTTTAGGGAGGGAACTCCATTTTGGCCCCATTATGGGTCTATAAATGCTATCCAGCAAGTCTTGGGTGAGAGTGGCCAGAGGGAGAGACTCTTTCTGTCTAAGGAAAAGAGAGGGAAGAATAAGCAGGGCTTTATTTTACAACTTGGGCACCAGCTAGTCACAATAAAATAAAGCACCAGATAGATTCCTAAGGTTCCTGACTCCAGGTTCTATCTCCTGGAGAGCATTTCTAGACCCATCATGGGCCAGAATGGAACTCCCTCCCTAGCCTTTCGAACATACATGAAAGATATCAGTGGGTCTTCTGGGATGTGGGGATGCAAGGGCTGTTGGGACCCAGGAAATGATGCAGTGTGGTGGTGGCCAGGGCCTCAAAATGTGCCACGTTGCAGTTGCAAAGTTTTCAGGGCTGTGTGGTCTCCAGAATTGGCTCTTTCTCTAGAGCAGTATCCTCATGCTGTCTCTAGGAAGCTCCCTCTGCTAGTCTCAAATCTGCAAGGATGAAGGGGCTCTCCTATGGGTAGAATTCCAGGAGTCCACAGTGGGCATATGGACCACTGTAGATCTCTCATTTACCTTTTTCCCACCTTGGGGAATTTCTCTAGACTTTCCTCATTTCTAGCAGAGCAGATTGCCTCACTTCCATTTCTTTCCATGCCTTCAGTGTTTCCTATCACTTCTGTGTTGTATTTCAGTGTTCTTTAGGTGTTCTATTAAAGTTTGATTATCTACTTGCTATTTGGGCTCTTATTTATGTAGGTGGTGAGTGGCAGATGTCTCTCATAAGCCATCTTGAAGCTCCCTCTAATTCTGTTATTTACATAGATGATTTACATACAATGTATCACACAATAATAAATAATTTTGTCACTTTTATAACACAGATTAAGTATAACAAACTCTGGAGCTTGGGGAAAAATGCTAAAGCAATAGTTTTAATAACTAATTTCAAGAAAGTAAAATCTTATGTAATAATTGTCATGGTGTTCAATCAATGCTGAATACAATTGCAGTTTATCTGGGTATGTATAAAATGCCTCCTGCATCTGATCAATTTGTGTTTCCTGTAAGAGTTGCCTTACTATGTCTCTCAATCCAATAGACCTCCCAGCTATTTGAAGACCTTGGTCCTTTCCATTCCCTGAACTGAGACTCTTTAGAAATAAGGATGAGGGAGCACAATGGAGCAAAATAATCGCATTTGCCTCAAGCAGTTCAGTCAAACTTCTTATCCTTTGTGATGCCCGCTTGTTTTAATTTCACTGCATATTCTCTGTCTTAGTAAGGAAATGGTTCTGGCCCTCCCATGACCTTTCAGTTCCATAACTTAAGCATAATATATGGTTAATTATATATCAACAATTTAAAAAGCAAGCAAACCAAAAATACCTTACCCTTGTAATATACAGTAATTATTGATGGTTGAATATGTGGAATAACTCAATACATTAGCAATTTCCTTTTTTTCCTCCACATTTTGCTACCATATTCTCTCTCTCTTTTATTTAACGACAGATAAACTAATAGATTTCAATTTTTTCTGTGGCTATTGTCTGAGGAATGTAACATATTCCTATTATTGTCACTGAATTATCACTTAATAATTCTAATGGCAAGTGTGTGTGTGTGTGTGTGTTTGTGGGGAGGGGAGAATTAGAGAATAATTAGATGGATATAAGGAAAATAAACTCAAAAGCATTGTATCTTTATTTACAGCAAATGTGTATTGGTTGAAAAATTCACCCCACCCGATTCTCTACCATTGTGATTTTGATTAAGCTTTATTGGCTTAGTCACCGATAAACAGCAATGTAGAGGCAGGAGCAAAAAGTGTTGGACCTCCATGAGGAAGGGTCAGTGTTCAACCTTACACTGCATCACTAACTATTCTTCCCTTCCTGTACTCTCAATTGCATTTGGCCAGCTCCTTTCATGACACACAAATAATATTTTATCACATTTTCTGTTGTCCTTCACCAAAGTTTGACTGCTATTGTCCCTCTCCGGTTTTTCTATTTGTATGTAAAGACAACTTTCAAATGAGAACATTTGAGTAGAGGCTCATTTAGGTGTTTCGAGTACACTGACAAGGCGGTCTTGTGTGCTCAGAACAGATGGTTGTTACCTGATTCACAGTTGGCACATAAGAGTATGTATGTCAGCCAAAAAAAAAAAAAAAAAAGTTAACTCTGGATTTAAATCTAAACAAAAATTGTAGATAAAATTGATTCTTAATTGTTGCACATAGATTAGTATGTTTAAAGGGTCTGTTGTTCACATTAGATAACCATCTCTTTAGGGGCAGGGGAAAACGTTCTCTCTCCATTTTTTTAACTAAAATTTTTTTTCCATATGTTTGTCAAATATTTAAGGAAGATTTTATTGGACATGTTGCTAAAAATTAGACTCTTCCATCTGAATGTTACACTATAGTTGCTTACAAAAAACAATTAAGCCAATCAGTTTAATACCTTTCCATAACTACCATGATAGAGGTATACACAGTGTTCCATGGGGGCCCAAGGAGATACAACAAATCCATGTGTGGATAAATCTACATGTGGATACACAGGCCAAAGTTGTCTGGAAGAGACGATACCTGAAATGAGTTTTGAAAGTTAATAAGAGGCAGGTGAATAAAGTATGCAAAAGAGTGAGGAAGGGAGATGAAGTGCAATTCAGGAAAGTGCAAAAACATCAGAAGGAACTGGTATGTTTGAGGAAGTAAAGGTAGAGAGGCCAGGTTGAGCTTGAGAGGGAGAACAGCAGGAAGGGCCTTGTTCTTTATTCTGAAGCATATGGGACCACAGAAGGATTTCTTTTACATTATCATATTTGAATTTTATAAATATCCCTTTTTTAGTGTGGAAAATTCATAGGAGTGGAGGAAGACTGGAGGTCCAGGTACAAGTTATACTCTGTTAAATATATCATACTGATAGGGTTAGGTTACTGTAGCCCATATAGTTTTCAATTGGCCCAGAGTGTTTATTTTCTTACCAAAGTATTGTTATTTAAATAAGTCAAAATTGGTTTGAAAATTGGTACTTCAAGCTCTAACCTGGTCTTGTCTGGTAATATGGGTGATCCATGTTGCGGTGAAGAAAGGTCACATAGACACATGCTGAAATCTGACTGATCTCTATTTCCCTTACTCTTTTAAGATTCAATGTAACAAGAGCCTCTCTTTTAAGAACAGAGAGCAGAGCATTTGTTAATAAAATCACAAAGAAAAATGACCAAAATGTGAGCAAGAACTCATTCTCTGTTGGTAGTTGTAAGAGAAGCATCAGTTTCCAAGTGGCACGGCAATATGTTGTACCAAAGTGACCACTGATTTGACCTACAGGTGGTATGAGGCCTGCAGCTCAACAGGCCAGGATTTGATGAAACCCCTCGGGGATATGAATAGGCATTTTAGGACTACATGAAATATGTGTACAAATGCTCAAGTTTCCTATTTGCACTACAAAATATCTTAAGTTATAGGAAGAGTCTTTTCATGGAAGTCCTATTTTTAATTGGGTAAATATATGTTCTTTAGCAAAATAGAAAAGATTTGCTAAAGCCTATGATTTTGCAATGCATGAATTTGGGAGACTATTCGAAAGAAGCATGTAGGGATCTTACTTGTTTCATTTCATTAAAATATTATTATAAAGAGCACTTTGTTGATTAAAAAAATGGTGCCTGTGCAAATCTTTACACATTTAAAGGGAAAATCTTAAATTGAGATTACCCTCTATTTAGCAGCATTTGTTTTGAGCTTAGTTGAATTTCCATTAAAAAACAAAAGGAGGTGTGTTAATGCCATAGATTGGGTTCCCTAAAAATAGACAGTGTTCTTGTGAAAGGGATTGACTGAGGGATGCTCTCAGAAGAAGAGTGTAGGAAGCAGGTGAAATCACAGGAAGGAAGAAGGTGAAACAAAAATGTTTTATTGGCATGGAGATTAATCACAGGAAAGCTCTGCAGTACAAACTATATAAACTAACTGAAACCATCTCACTCCACGGGGCTAGATTTTTGTACTTCTTTAGTGGCAAGGGTAATATTCTTCAGCATTCTTGTTTTACCTTCCTCTTTCCTGTGATTTTCTCTGCTTCCTACACTTTTCTCCTGAGAGCATGCCCTCAGTCAATCCCTTTCACAATACCACGGAGAGGTAATCTCTGCCTGTTGAGAACTAGTCTCCAGGAAACTGAGGGAACTCTGAGAGTCGTGTATTCATTACATTTGAATCTTCCATAGGATGTCACTTGCACTATATACATGTTGGTGCATTTAAAAATGTATCAAATCTTTAAATGGTAGCTTTAAAATAATGAAAATACCTTCATATACTTATTAATCACTTTAAATTAACCAATTATTTTTTTCTATTATAATTGCAGAAATATACAGTTACCCTTTAAACATTGAGTGCCAATTTTCAAATTTTCATAGTACAGGTTAAAACTTTGAAAAATAAGGTTACATTGGAAGTGATAAAACAACCTTAATTATAGCACTGGGAAAAGTAGTGCTATAACAGCTAAACAGTAGATTTTATTTCAAATGAAGAAACAATGAAATTGTAAATCATGAAATGTGAGTGGAGGGGTGAGACATATGTCTCAATGCATTCAGTCTCAACTATAGTGACAACAGAAACAGTTGGATTCTTTTTTTATAAAGACTTGAGAACATTAATGCACATAATATACTATATAGCTAAAAAATGAAATATACAGTTCTTGGACTCTATTCAGACAGTGAAAATTCTAGCATTAACTCAACATGTAAAGCCCCTCTATTTTGCTTTTGTACCCACATGTTGAATTTCTTTCCATGCTGGCATGGAGGATCCTGGTGTACTCTTCTTTCAGTCTTTCTCTGGAATTCATTGCCTGTGCTGATTTCTGTCCCTTATCTGACTCATACCAGATGTACAACCAAGATACACCAAACGTGCCAGGAGCCCCTTCTGGTCAAGTACCAGCCCATGTTCTTATAACAATTAGTCTCCAGTCCTAGTAGTCCTTTCACTTCACAAAAAATGTATTAACAAATTTTGAAACAATATTTTATAAGATAACAGCGTTAAATAGTTTAGTTTTATATTCTCAACAGTCTAGACATATTTTATTATTTACATTAGTGGAAAACTTACATTTAATTGTACACTGACATCTAATTGATACTTGCAGATTTAGTAAATAGATTTAATGTGTGTAACTATCAACAGGAAGGGGAGGAAAAGGAGAATGTTTAGAGAATGAACAATAGGTACAAAGCTAAGTTAGATAGGAGAAATAAATTCTGGTGGTCTATTGCATAGTAGAATTAACAGTAGTGTATTCTGTATTGCAAAATAGCTAGAAAATCAGTTTGTTTGTTTGTTTTGGTTTGTTTTTGTGACAGGGTCTCACTCTGTGAGACCAGCCCAGGCTGGTCAGTAGCGGTGTGATCTCAGCTCACTGCAGAATCAACCTCTCAGGCTAAAGCAATCTTCTTACCTCAGCCTCCCAGGTAGCTGGGACTACAGGTGGGTGCCACCATGTCCAACTAAATTTTTAAAAAATTTGTGTAGAGATGAGGTCATAGACTGGTCTCCAACTCCTGGGCTCAAGCAATTCCCCAGCTTTGGTCTCCCACAATGCTGGGATTACAGGTGTGAGCCACTCACTGTGCCTGACCCAAAGAGAGGTTTTTGAATATTTGCATCACAAAGAAATAATAAATGTTTAAGGCGATGGATATTCTAATTACTCTGATTTGATCACTATATATCATATGTATCAAAACCATAAATATGTACAACTATTATATGTCAGTCATAAATAAAATTAAATATAATTTCCAAAAATAATTGAGATCCCTTTGAATGGCACTCTCTGTGCTAGTTATAACATTCTTCAAAAGTCACCTCATTCAGTAGCTTAGTATTTTTTTTTAATTTCACACATTTTTTTCCTATTAATGATGAGGTAAAATTTGATAACCAATAACTGAACCAACAATTTCAACAATTTGTGTGTCAAACTGATGCTTGAAAACCTCTACCTAATCAAAATCATGGGCATGGTAACTCGAATGCTTATAATTCCTGCCATGAATTTATGCACATAAAATTTTCTAAAAAGTTTTTAAGTCAATGCTTTATTTCATGATATCAAGTTATAAAGATTAATTAGCATTTCTTTTATTTATATTTTAGGTCTCTTACCATATTAGAGTATTATGATATATCAAAATTAGTCTTTTAAATTGTATCACAGTTGTATTCTAAATCAAATAACTTTATCAGGTATAAAGAGCTATCACGCTCAGTGGGCATTAAAGATAGATTATAAGTGGTTAAAAGAAATCCTTTTATTTATTTATTTCCCTCGGCATATGAGTTTCCCAGTAGTATATCCAGGTCCATTTCTAAGAGCTCAAGTCACTGTGATTTGGTTCTTTTTAATTTTTTTGTTTTTTGAGAAGTGATACAAATTTAAAACACCAAATAATTTAATCATTTAGAATCCATAGCAAAAGTAGGAACTAAAACATTTTCACATTTACAATTATTTATTTTTCTTTGAGGACTAATTTAAAAGATTTTGCAAAACTGAATAATTGTTTATTAAATAAGGATTGAAGGCCTTCTGAGAAAAAGGCAAGCAAGACTATTTGTCCATTGAGATCACTGGTTATAAGCCATGAAGAACTAAAACAACTACACAAAACTAAATTCATCTGTTATATTCAATATCAAATTTTCTCTAAAAATTAGATTAAAATGCAAGCATAAGTGCAAGATATATCTCTTGGTCATGACATAAATTATTTTATTCTTAAAATCAGTGCTTTAAAAATATCTATCACATACAGGACAGCTATCACACTCTAATGTCTTTTTGTTACATCCTACAATCTAGGGGAACATGTTTGAAAAGGAACGATGTACCTGAGGTTTGCTATTTTTCTCCCCTCCTTTTGCTGTCTAAGGTTTTTCATTTAAATTACATGGCCTTCTGTTTTCAACACATAAATATTAATATATTATGTATACATTATGCAAGTACATAAATATTGTATATACATGGCTATATACATTATATGTGCATTGCATGCATATATATTAAATATATGTAGTATATATGAGTGTAAATATATATGCGTATATACATATATGTTTTACACACACACCACACATCGTACACAAATCTTATTTTAAATCACATAAATATGAATTAAGTCCCTTCATTCATCACAAACAATGGAATCCAAGTTCATTTTTACAGTTTTAATTTCCCCAATATTTACTACATTTATTTTTATATAATAAGAGTAGTTAGTCATCAATACACTAATAAAGGCCATATAATGGCCTTTAAATTACTGAAATTCCATCTTATTAACAATTTTTTTTTTCATTTTTATGACTGAATAGTATCTCATACTTCATATGTATTACATTTTCTTTATTCTTTCATCCATTTATGAACACTCAGAGTTTTTCCATTTCTTGGCTATTGTGAATAGCATTGCAGTAAGCATGGGAATGCAGATGTCTCCTCAATATATTAATTTCATATCCTTTGGATAAATACCCAATAGTAGGATTGCTGGATAATATTGTAGTTCTATTTTTAGTTTTTTGAGAAACCTCCAGATTATTTTCCATGATGGCTGTACAAATTTAAATTCTCAAGCACAGTGTACAAAAGTTCCTTTTCTCTGAATCTTCACTAGCATTTATTTTTTATTTTTGATAGCAGCCTTTCTAACTAGGACAAGAGAATATTTCATTGTGGTTTTAATTTTCATTTCCCTGATGGTTAGTGATGTTGAATATTTTTTTCTCCCTATTTTTTTTTTATCTCAACTTTTACTTTATGTTCAGGGGAATATGTGCAGGATGTGCAGGTTTGCTGTATAGGTAAATGTGTGCCATGGTGGTTTGCTGCACAGATTATCCCATCACGTAAGTATTAAGTCCAGTATTTATTAGCTATCCTTCCTGATGCTCTTCCTCTTCACCACCTACCTCTGACGGGTCCCAGTGTGTGTTGTTCCCCACCATGTGTCCAAGTGATCTCATCATTCAGCTCCCACTTATAAGTGAGAACATGTGGTATTTGGTTTTCTGTCCCTGTGTTAGTTTGCTGAGAATAATGGCCTCCAACTCCATTCATGTCCCTGCAAAGGATATGATCTTGTTCCTTTTTATGGTTGCATAGTATTTCATGGTGTATATGTATCAAATTTTCTTTATCCAGTCTATAATTGATGGGCATTTGGGTTGATTCCATGACTTAGCTATTGGGAGTAGTGCAGCAATGAATGTACCCATCCATGTATCTTCATAATAGAATGAGGTATATTCTTTTGGGTATATATCCTCTAATGGGATTGCTGGGTCAGATGGTATTTCTGCCTCTAAGTCTTTGAGGAATTGCCACACTGTTTACCACAATGGATGAACTAATTTGTACTCCCACCAATAGTGTAAAGCATTTTTTTCTTCACAAACACTCCAGCATCTGTTTTGTTTTTTTTTTATTATTATTATTTAATAATTGCCATTCTGACTGGCGTAAGATGGTATCTCATTGTGGTTTTGATTTGCATTTCTCTAATGACCAGTGATGTTGAGCATTTTTTCATGTTTATTGGGCACATATATGTCTTCTGGGAAGTGTCTGTTCATGTCTTTTGCCCATTTTTTAAGGTTTTCTTTTTTTTCTTGTAAATTTCTTTAGTTCCTATAGACTCTGGATATTAGACCTTTGTCAGATGGATAGATTGCAAAAATTTTCTCCCATTCCATAGGTTGTCTGTTCACTCTGATGAAAAAAATAAAGGGTGATAGTTTCTTTTGTCATGCGGAAGGTCTTTAGCTTAATTAGATTCCATTTGTGAATTTTTGCTTTTGTTGCAATTGCATTTTCGTCATGAAATCTTTGCACAAGCCTATGTCCTGAATGGTATTGCCTAGATTTCTTTTAGGGCATTTATAGTTTTGGGTTTTACATTTAAGTCTTTAATCCATCTTGTGTTAATTTTTGCATATGGTATGAGGAAAGGGTACAGATTCAATTTTCTGCATATTGCCAGCCAGTTCTCCCAGTACTAATATCTAGAATCTATAGAAAACTTAAACCAATAAGAGAAAAACAAATAAGTCCATTACAAAATGGGCAAAGTACATGAGCAGACACTTCTCAAAAGAAGACATACAGGTGGCCAACACCATATGTACAAATATTTCATGTAGCCAATCATCAGACAATGCAAATCAAAACCACAGTGGGATACCATTTCACACCAGCCAGAATAGCTATTATTACAAAGTCAAAAAACAACACTGCAAATAAAAGAGAATGCTTACACACTGTTGATGGAAATGTAAAATAGTTGAGCCGCTGGTGAAACAGTCTGGTGATTTCCCAAAGAACCTAAAAACGGGCTACTGTTCAAACCAACAATCCCATTACTGAATATATATACTCGAAACAAAATATAACATTCTGCCAAAAAACAAATGCACTCATATGTTCATCAATGCACTATTCACACTAGTAAAGACATAGAATCAAATCAGGTGCCCATCAATAATAGAATGGATAAACATACACACCATAGAATACTATGCAGCCATGAAAAAAGAATGATATTATGTCCTTTGCAGCAACATGGATGGAGCTCGTGGCCATAATACTGAGAAAATTAACACAGGAATAGAAAACCAAATACCACATGTTCTCACATATAAGTGGGAGATAAGCATTGAGTTCACATGGACATAAATATGGGAACAATAGACACTGTGGGCTATTAGAATGTGGAGGGAGGAGGGTGGTTTTAAAAACTACCTATTGGGTATTATGCTTACTACTAGGATGAAGGATCCATTTTCCAAACCTCAGCATCATTCAATATTCTAATGTAACTAATCTGTGTAGATACCTCTTGTAAGTAACAATAAAAGTTAAATTTTTAGAAAATAATAAATAAAAAATTAGTATTAGTCATAAAAAAACTAATTAAAATACTTCTATAAGTTGAAATCACAGCCAGAAATTTATCTTTAAATCAATTCAGGAATATCCATTGCCAACAATAAATGGTATTTCAATGACTATATTCCAAAAATTTCCTCCTCCCATAAGTAGCTTTACTTTAGCTATATCAATTGCATGAAAAAGCATTTTGAAATATCGTTTTTATGTTTACGTTTTCTAAAGAACCAGGCAGTTAAAAGAAGAAAGTATAATGCCAATTGTGTTACATAAACTCTTTATTATGTTTTATTATTATATTATGGACAAAATTTTTTTTTAAATGCAACATAAATATTTTCCATATTTTTTGTTCTGTCAAGACAAAATGTAGAGTGTCATTTTATCATTGTATGTAAAGAATTGGACTAGGTAGATAAAACACTCTTCTCAGAATAATAGGAAAGTGTTAAAGTGATACTTAATACATTTGCTCTAAGAGTGTTCTATTAATATTTAAACATAACTCAAGATTTTGGAAGCCAGTGGTTTCCAAATTAGGCAGTAGTCCCAAGCAGAGCTGTGAATAGTTTTCATAAGGTATCAGGGTTTGAAGATTCCTTTAAAGGCTTCTAGTAAAAGTACTTAGACAATGTTTGGATTTCTTCTACTAGATCCCCACCAAGTGGTTGCAGTCTATGCCCCAAATCCTGTAGTGGCAGAGAACTCACCATCTCTTGAGGCAGCACCTTCCCATCAAGACTATTACAGAGTTCATCTTTTTGAACCCAAATTTATCTTCATGTAATCATGTTTTTTTTCTTTTCCTTTTTTTTGTTTTTTTTGTTTTTTTGTTGTTTTTTTTTTAGATGGGATCTTGCTCTGTCCCCAGACTGGAGTCCATTGGCGCGATCTCAGCTCACGGCAAGCTTCGCCTCCCAGGTTCACGCCATTCTCCTGCCTCAGCCTCCCGAGTAGCTGGGACTACAGGCGCCCGCCACCACGCCCAGCTGATTTTTTGTATTTTCAGTAGAGATGGGGTTTCACCGAGTTAGACAGGATGGTCTTGATCTCCTGACCTTGTGATCCTCCCACCTCAGCCTCCCAAAGTGCTGGGATTACAGACATGAGGCACCGTGCCCGGCCATCTTCATGTAATTTTTAGTAACTATATCTCGTCTGACCATAAAAAACAATTTCACTTGTGTTTCTATTATGCAATTGTAAACAACATATTGACTTATGTTTCTTTTCTTTTCTGTCTACTCATTGTTTTGTGAAGTACTGGAAGACTTGATCCTCAGTTTAGTAATCTTTTTATCCCTAGCACTTAATATGGAGCCAGACACACAGTGGATATACAGAATAAAAGATGCTTAAATAAATGAATTACATCTGAAATGCAAGCTTATTCAAAAAGCATTTTGGCAGAAAAATGGTATTGAGAATTGTGAGAAATCCTAAAAGAGTTAGTGAGGGGTGAATTGAGGGACTGCTATTGAGAGGCATCGTCAGCGATGCCAAACCTCTTCCTGACATTGAATCCAAAGCAAGGTCTGGAAGCCAGAAGATGTTTTATATGATCACTTGGGGCAGTGATTATATCCAAACAGGAAAGAATGTTCTTGGTTGGTGGGTGTGCAAAGAGAAGTAGTAATCAGGAGTACAATGCTCTGATACTATTTTGTTTTT
This sequence comes from Macaca nemestrina, assembly GCF_043159975.1. Lineage (NCBI taxonomy): Eukaryota > Metazoa > Chordata > Mammalia > Primates > Cercopithecidae > Macaca > Macaca nemestrina. Next base: position 83,994,280 of record NC_092129.1, read on the forward strand.
AAGGTTCACTGAGAGATTATAATATCAAAATTTAATGAGATTTTGTATCTTTCTTCTTGTGAATGCAGAATTAATTCCAAAATGTGTCAGAAAACTTTTTTTTTTTTGACTGTATGAATGCTTATATCCTGCCTGAGATATACTATAGTTTTACAATATGTCACCATTGGAATAAACTGAGTGAAGAGTGCATGGGATCTCTCCGGACTATTCCTTCAAATTTTCATGTGAATCTGCCGGGCGCAGCGGCTCGCACCTGTAATTCCAGCACTTTGGGAGACCAAGGTGGGCGGATCACGAGGTCAGGAGATCAAGACCATCCTGGTTAACATGGTGAAAGTACAAAAAAATACAAAAAAAAAAAAGTAGCCGGGCGTGGCGGTGAGCGCCTGTAGTCCCAGCTGTTCGGAGGCTGAGGCAGGAGAATGGCGTGAACCCGGGAGACGGAGCTTGCAGTGAGCCTAGATCGCGCCACTGCACTCCAGCCTGGGCGACAAAGCAAGACTCTGTCTCAAAAAATTCACGTGAATCTAAACTTATCTCAAAATTAAATGTTTATTTTTAAACATATATAAAAAACACAATAAGAAAGATCAAAACTATAACAAACATGAAATAGATTCACTGCATGACATACCTAGAATTTTAAAAAATCTGTGTAGACGTGGTCCCCAAGAAGTGGATCAAGCATCATAGCACAGCTTTTTACTTGTTACTGCCACTATTGTTTACAAACTGCGTGTTATACCCACTGGCAGAAGAGGACAAGCTTCTATGATACCAGCTCTCCAAACTAGTAGTTATCAACCACTATATCATCACACCCTGACAAGCAGTGAAGAACTGAGAGAAAGGGGGTGAGTTAGAGCACAGCATTACATGTGCCCCATGCCTTGACTATGTCTCAGTCTGTTATCTCAGCCATTTATGACTATGCCTCACTCACAAGAATGAGTTGCACATTGAACACTGTCCTTCGTGTGAGTCACAGCCTCAACACTGTCATGACTGATTCAGATACACATATGCTTTTCTCTTCATCAACAAAACGGTTTGTAATTTAAGAATTTGAGCAAAGGTGACATTGGCTTTATTACTTGCACATACATGTTGTCAAATAACTCTGCCATTAAATAACATTCTGTTATTTCTTTAGGCATTGCTTATTTCATAGGGAATTGAAGAAATTTTAATGAACTTGGATGTCTGGTTCAAGAGAAGAGTATGAATAACTTTGTTTACTTTCTTCCATTAAAGTAAAAAAATAAACAAATAAGTAAATATCTTCTTGTATCAACAGAAAATATTATCAACAGGGAAAAATCCTGAAACACAACTGATATTGGAAATAGATGAAAACAGTAGATTTCTGGAAATAGATAATATATAATATCATCATACTAATGGTTAAAACGGTATTTGGAATTACAAGGGAGGAAAGAAAGAAAGCAGTTCTTTCCATAAGAGAACTAGAGAAAGTGCTGTATTTAGAGTATAAAGTCATTCTAAAATTGGCATTTAGAGTGAGTAGGTCCACAGCCTGCTTGCCTATTCCTCTACCCATGCATTTTTAAATGAAGACTGTAAGACTGTTTTTCTTCCAGTTTTACAGTGTGCCTCCAATTTGGGGAAAGACAAATTGGAGACTTCTGATTTCGAAATGAAAAGACAAGAGTTGTCTATACCAATGGCATATTACTTTATTCACAAATTTGGAGGGGTAGGGTGAATTAAAAAAGAATCATATCTAAGCATACTTTGGTTAAATTTTAGACAATCAAAATACAGCTCAGGTCCTAATAGATTACAGAGAGGAAAATGCAGAACCAGGTTCTTCATCAACAACACTATGTGCAAATAATAATAATAATAATAATAGAAAATATTGCTCAAAGTTCTGAGGAACAAAAGTATTTTCTTCAACCTATAATTGTATACCATGACAAACTGAGAATGCATTTTGAGACATAAAATGTCTCAGAATTTTTCAGAAATATGTTAAGTAATTACTCCAGGATTTCAGAGGTAAAGTATATTGTGGATTTGCTGAGCCATTTTTAAGGAAACTACTCCAGCAGCATAATGTAAGAATACACAAAAGGGGGGTCTTAGGAAAATGTTTGAAACTATGGTACTAACTATATAGATGTATATATACATATATGACTGTGTGTATATATATCTGGGTGTATTTTTACATATAACTATATATACACATAAACAAATTTGTAGTGACAGATGTATAACAGAGCCACAAGAAAATTATCTTAAATTAGATGAGGAATTTGGAAGAATACATAAAAAATAGCTTCAAGAAGAATATGTATTGAACATCGAACACAGTGTTTCTAGTTAAAACAGGAAGCTAGTTATATAGTGTGGTTTGGTTTGGCTGTGTCCCCTATCCAAATCTCATCTTGAGTTGTAGCTCCCGTAATTCCCACATGTTGTGGGGAGAACCTGGTGGGAGATAATTGGATCATTGAGGATGTTTTCCCCACACTGTTCTCATGGTAGTGAGTAAGTCTCAAGAAATCTGATGGTTTTATCAGGGGAAGCCCCTTTCGCTTGGTTCAAATTCTCTCTCTTGCCTGCCGCCATGTAATATGTGCATTTTGCCTTCTGCCATGATTGTGAGGCCTCCCTAGCCACATGGAACTGTGAGTCCACTAAACCTCTTTTCCTTTATAACTCATCCAATCTCAGGTATGTCTTTATCAGCAGTGTGAGAGTGGAGTAATACATAGAGTTTGTGCAATAATAATAAATAGAAGAAATAGAATTGGAAACTCCAAAAAATAGAAAGGTCATGATATAATCAATATTAAAATTAAATAAAATTTTCTGTAATTTAAAAATAGTCATAGCACTTAAGAAAAAATAATACATTGTTTAAATCTTAGAATGTTCTCCATGACTTGATTCAAAGTTGATAGATTGTAACATAGATGATTAACTATCTTCATATTACTTTTTTGACCTATTACTTTCATGTGTATTTATTTGCTATTATCACAATAATACTATATGCATGTTACAAAAATTAAAGATTATAGAATAGTTGATTGTGTTATGATGAATATTCTAATTACTATTGCTACAAAAGTAATTACTGCAAAACTTAGAGGCTTAAAAGAAGCACTTCATTTGATACTGAGTGTATTAATTAGAATTTGTTTAAAGTTTCATTCTATTTTTAAATTATCTATTTTTCCCCTCTAGGTTAACTTGTTGTTTATCTTCCTTTGCCATGCTAGTGACATTCCCCATATATCAAGTGAATCTAATAATATAATCACTGTTATAAATGAAAGAAAAGAAAAATAGTGGGAACGGGTTCCCTCTGCTATTAGATGAATAGTACTACCTTGACTGGCCTCTCCATTGAGAATAAACTCTGAGTGACATGCAAGTTTTGTGAAATGGCAGCATTCAGGTTACAGTGCATGGTCCTAAATGTTTTGTAAGGCCAGGAAAGGCTGGTCTTGTTCTGAGGCATTCACAGCAATACTAACATTATTTCTATAGAAAATTACTAATTTTTTAAAATTTCACATAAAGGACATAGAGATTTTGTTAGGTAATAAACCTCTTATTAGCTCTACTCTGGGGAGGAGAGTTTAGGATGTCCAAGAAACATAGTTCCACTACATAGAACTTCAAGTAACCTTTCTCAGTCCCACTCTCAGTTGTCCCTGCTGATGTCAGGACAAATAGAATTAAATAACTAAATTGTTTCCTTCTGTTATTGCAGGCACATGTTGAGACCTTCTATGCTGTCACATGTATTCTGTTTCCTCTAACAAAAATAAGTAAAAATATTTTACTGTCAATGACTACTCCTCTCATTATTTAATTATTATGGGGCCATCCATGTCTTCCTAATCTATTTATCTCCAATGATGAGCAGAGTTAATTATGTTGTATCATAATAAAGGTGACTGTAGGGGAAACTAAATATGTCATATGTGTGTGTGTTGAGGGTATGGGATGGGTGTGTGTGCACATGTAAACTCAAAGAATTGAAAAGGAAGGAAAAGAGTTGGGTATGTGTAGAAATGTACTAAATTCCTCATAGATTTATTTATGAGAGGAAAAAAACAATACCAAATGGATAAATAAAAAAATAGAGGTAGAGATAAAAATAATTACAAAAAAATTAGAAATGAAAAAACTATTTTTTAAAATTATTATTATACTTTAAGTTCTGGGATACATGCGCAGAACATGCACGTTTGTTACATAGGTATACATGTGCCATGGTGGTTTACTGCAACCATTAACCTGATCATGATAACCATTAATCATCTACATTAGATTCTCCTTATGCCATCCCTCCCCTATCCTCCCATCCCCAGACAGGCCCCAGTGTGTGATTTTCCCCTCTCTGCGCCCATGTGTTCTCATTGTTCAACTCCCACTTATGTGTGAGAACATGCAGTGTTTGGTTTTCTGTTCCTGTGTTGGTATGCTGAGGATGAGGGCTTCCAGTTTCACCCATGCCCCTGGAAAGGACATAATCTCATTATTTTTATGGCTGCATGGTATTCCATGGTGTGTATGTGCCACATTTTCTTTGTCTAGTCTATCATCAATGGGCATTTAGGTTGCTTCCAAGTCTTTGATACTGTGAGCACTGCTGCAATAAACATACGTGTGCATGTGTCTTCATAGTAGAATGATGTATAAATCTTTGGCTATATACCCAGTAATGGGATTGCTGGGTCAAATGGTATTTCTAGTTCTAGATCCTTGAGGAATCACCGCACTGTCTTCCACAATGGTTGAACTAATTTATACTCCTACCAACCATGCAAAAGCATTCCTATTTCTCCATATCCTCTCCAGCATCTGTTGTTTCCTGACTTTTTAAAGATCACCATTCTGACTGGCCTGAGTTGGTATCTGATTGTGGTGATTTGCATTTCTCTAATGACCCGTGATGATGAGCTTTTTTTCATATGTTTGTCGACAGCATAAATTTCTTCTTTTGAGAAGATTATTCATATCTTTCACCCATTTTTTAATGGGGTTGTTTGTTCTTTTAAATTTGTTTAAAGTCCTTGCAGATTCTGGATATTAGCTCTTTGTCAGAAGGTTAGATTGCAAAAAATTTCTCCATTCTGTAGGTTGCTTCTTCATTCTGATGAAGTTTATTTTGCTGTGCAGAAGCTCTTTAGTTTAATTAGATCTCATTTGTCAATTTTGGCTTTTGTTACCATTGCTTTTGGTGTTTTAGTAATAAAATATTTGCCCATGCCTATGTCCTGAATGGTATTGTCTAGATTTTCTTCTAGAGTTTTTATGGTTTTTAAGTCTTTAATCCATTTTGAGTTAATTTTTGCATAAGGTGTAAGGAAGGGGTCCAGTTTCTGTTTTCTGCATATGGTTAGCCAGTTTTCCCAATAGCATTTATTAAATAGGGAATCCTTTCCCCATTGCTTGTTTTTGTCAGGTTTGTCACAGATCAGATGGTTGTAGATGTGTGACATTATTTCTGAGGCCTCTGTTCTGTTCCATTGGTCTATATATCTGTTTTGGTAGCAGTACCATGCTGTTTTAATTACTGTTGCCTTGTACTATAGTTTGAGGTTAGGTAATGTGATTCCTCCAGCTTTCTTCTTTTTGCTTAAAATTGTTTTGCCTATATGGGCTCTGTTTTTTGGTTCCATATTAGTTTAAAAGTAGATTTTTCTAATTATGTGAAGACAGTCATTGGTAGCTTGATGGGGATAGCATTGAATCTATAAGTTACTTTGGCCAGTACGGCCATTTTCACAACTTTAATTCTTTCTATCCATGAGCATGGAACATTTTTTTCATGTGTTTGTGTCCTTTCTTATTTCCTTGAGCAGTTGTTTGTGGTTCTCCTTGAAGGGGTTCTTCACATCCTTTGTAAGTTATATTCTTAGGTACTTTAGTCTCTTTGTAGCAATTGCGTATGGGAGTTCACTCATAATTTGGCTCTCTGTTTCTCTATTATTGGTGTATAGGAATGCTTGTGATTTTTCACATTGATTTTGTATCCTGAGACTTTGCTGAATTTGCTTACCAACTTAAGGAGATTTTGTACTGGGATGACGGGGTTTTCTAAATATACAATCATATCATCTGCAAACAGACAATTTGACTCCCTCTCTTCCTATTTGAATATCCTTTATTTCTTTCACTTGCCCCATTGCCCTGGCCAAAACTTCCAATACTGTGTTGAATAGGAGTGGTGAGAAAGGGTATCCTTGTCTTGTGCAGGTTTTCAATGGGAATGCTTTCAGCTTTTGCTCATTGAGTATAATATTGGCTCTGGGTTTGTCATAAATAGTTCTTATTATTTTGAGATACATTCTATCAATACCTAGTTTATTGAGAGTTTTTAGCATGAAGGGATGTTGAATTTTATTGAAGGCCTGTTCTGCATCTATTGATATAATCATGTGGTTTTTGTCATTGGTTATGTGATGGATGCATTCATTGATTCGTGTATGTTGAATCAGCCTTGCATCCCAGGGATGAAGCCAACTTGATTGTGGTGGATGAGTTTTTTGATGTGCTGCTGGATTCAGTTTGCCAGTACTTTATTGAAGACTTTCGCATTGATGTTCATGAGCAATATTGGCCAGAAATTTTCCTCTTTTTGTTGTGTCTCTGCCAAGTTTTGGTATCAGGATGATGCTGGCCTCATAAAATGAGTTAGGGAGGATTCCCTCTTTTTCTATTGTTTGTAATGGTTTCAGAAGGAATGGTACCAGCTCCTCTTTGTACCTCTGGTAGAATCACCTGTGAATTTTTCTGGCCCTGGGCTTTTTTTGGTTGGTGGGGTATTAATTACTGCCTCAATGTCAGAACTTGTTATTGGTCTATTCAGAGATTCTACTTCTTCCTGTTTTAGTCTTGGGAAGGTGTATGAGTCCAGTAATTTATCCATTTCTTCTAGATTTTCTGGTTTACTTGAGTAGAGGTATTTATAGTATTCTCTGATGGTAGTTTGTATTTCTGTGGGATCAGGGGTGATATCCCCTTTATCATTTTTTATTGTGTCTATTTAATTATTTTCTCTTTTTTACTTTATTAATCTAGCTAGCTGTCTATTTTGTTAATCTTTTCAGAAAACCAGCTTCTGGATTCACTGATTTTTTTTTTTTAATGGTTTTTCATGTCTCTATTTCATTCACTTCTGTTCGAAATGACTATCAATTGAGAGTGGTTTCAGGCTGAGGACAGAGGCAAGATGGAGAGATCTGGAGACTTTTATTACATTTTAAATTATTTTAAAATTTAATTTTTTACATTTAAAGTTTCTTTGCTATATTCTTCAAGTATGTATGTTTCCATTTATAACTGAAGAAGATAAAATAAGACATTGCCTACCTAGTACTATCTGGGGCATAAGGAACACCAACTATCAGACATTTAGCATTTCATCTCATCATAATGCCTTTCCTAATGAGGTGATAGATATAATTAGTTGTGGCTGATGGATTTAAGTTTTTCAATCTTAGCTGCAAATATAATTGTTATTTGAAATGTATTAATAATTTGTCTTAGTAATATCAAACACTTTATATATTTAACTTTTTCTGTTGTGACTCTAAACATAGTAAGAAATCTTCTGACTTATTATCTTCACTATGTACAAAATGGATCTGCCTGCCCATGGAAAGAAATGTGATCAACATGTGGGTTTTAAGAATCGAAAATTTGGTAAAAATAAATTGACAAATGAATAAACGTATCTAATGTATCAGTAAAGATACTGATGTTTTTGTCCTTCTTTACCATCTAAGAAACATACACTGAGACTTAAAATATATAGATAGAAAATAGAACCTAATTAGTATTTATCATCTCGTTATTAGATTTCAGATTAAAATATTATCATTCCAGTGTAGACTGTATTTCATTTAAAATTAAGACAAACTAATTTTGTTTGATTATGTGTTCATGTGTCAGTTTAATGCCATATTACAAAGTGTGTTATATCATCTCTCATAAACTTACTTTATTTTATAATATAGAATCTCATCATAAAAATATTAAAAATACTCTCTTGCTGCATACCTTATAACCCGTGGTTCATATTTTAGATTAATTTCTAAATAACTGCTCTTATAACTACTCAAGTTATAAAAAGAAACTTTATAATCTTAATGAGGAATATTTTACCAATGATACTGCTGGAACTAAATATTACAATTTTTAATTTTTTTTATTTTAGCACAAAAATATACTATAATATGATATTTTGGTATAAAACATGTTAAGCTAATATAATTAACTTACTTTCATGATAAATATTTCAAAATATATCTTCAAAATATATAGGTAATTGAGTAGTGAAGTAGTGATTTTATCTATATCACCATAGATGTATTTTGGTTTCCTAAAAATGTTTAGCAAATTCTGGTTATTTTATAATCTTTCTACTTCCAGATCAAATATAGGTCTTAAGGCATAAAAATGACAATATAATTTAAAAATTCTTTTAAAATAAGAACAATGTTATCCAAGTAAAAACAAAGTCTAAGGAAATCAAATTTAATATTGACATCTAACATAATTTTAAGAATGCTTTGACTTCTAATTTTCTGATGGTTGAAAACTGTGGTGATGCTATATTTCTTAAAACTATTAATTAATAAATTTATTATTTATTTATTTATAATTTATGTTTTTTCATTTATTTTACAGACTACAGTTCATCCTTTTTTTGTTGTTGCTGTTTTCTTTTGGAAACCTTAATATTTCATTTTTAAAAAAGAAAATATTCATGCTGCTCGGTTGCATGGGTTGTGCTTGTACTGGTCTCTTCTAGAACCCAATGGACAAAAAGAGTTAACAGGTATGTTCTGGGCTTTCCCCTAGCCCCAGGGATGTCTGAAAATTTTAATCCCCATTAAATCTTCCCTGAAAAAGTAACTCGATAATTTAGTGAGCATTCATATTCCAGGACCACATAAATGAAAATATTTCAGGCATTATAATATATAGGAACAAGTAAATATTTCTTATTATAAAGATAATTTATCAAGTATAGAGGGAAAAAAGTGTTGGTGAACTATATGGAAGCTGGACATGTCCTCCTGAAGAGGTTACATATTTACACTAAGAAGTAAAAGTTAAGGAGCTGATGGCTTCTCTCATTTGAGGTAGTCTGCAGAAGCTCAGTATATCCAAAGTCACAGTGATCGGGGTACATTAGCATCTATGCCTGGGAACCACAAGACCTCTGCTCTACTGTGGCTGAAATCTATGTATATGTGGTGCTCATTGAAGGTTATTGTGTTTCACACAATTAATTTTTAACCTAAACTCAAGAACTGCTGTTGGTCAGGTAGAGGGGAGATTTTACCAAGCAGTTTTCCTTCATAGTTTGTTCGTTCTAAACCTAGAATAACACAATATGCATTTGGGCCAAACTAAACCAAACAAAACCAAACAAAATAAACCACATCACACATTTTGAAAATTATATTAAAATATCAAATTGTTTTGTATGTTACTTGTAGACATTTAATTGCTAGACTCCAATAAATTTTTTTTAAATGGGAAAAATTTAAGTTAAATCTACATTTAAGTGAGACTCAAGTCCATTGTAAGAGATCTAAAATATGTAAAGAGTTTTGCTTATTAAAGTTAGCATTCTTGGAAAACTTTGGTCAAAGAATGCTTTATATAATGTGAGTTTGCAGACTGCACATCCTCCTATGCCTTTGCAAAGTAATCAAAGTTCACATGTTCAGTAAGCTAGCTCTTGTGGCACCAAAAATGTGAGAATTTATGAAAAGAAAACGTCATCAGATATAATTAGCAGAACTGTTAAACATACAGCTCATATGCCTTAATGAAATTGCATATTTTAAATGCCTATCTTTTGTTTTAATCTACATATTTTGATGCATTATATGGTTCTTAAATTCTTAGTCACTGATCTATATATCAAATAATCTTTATGAAAACTCACCTAAGTATAAGAGATTCAACTATATATTTAATATTTATATGATTTACTTTGCATTGAAAAGACATTTAAAAGTAGAACAAATATACTGCTAAGTTCACATAGCATAAATATAAGAAATTTAGCTAAAGGGATTTTTAGATCAATGCATTTGGTAAAGTGACTTAATTGAACACACACACACACACACACACAAGAAGATGTAGTTGAAGTTCAAGTTTTTGAAAGATAAAATTCAAAATACTTATTCAGCAAATATTTCAAGTAGAATTTTCAAAATTAGATTGTTAGCTCCACAGAATTTAATTTTCCTACCTTCCTCTAATTACTTCATACGTTTAAAGCCATATATTTAGGAACAGATGCTGTATTGAGTTATATGCCCTTTGCCTGTACCAAACAAGAATTATAAAGATATATAATAGAATTTTCATTTTCTAGGTAATTATGCTGCCAGGGGTCACGAGACAAGCATTTTACTTTGTTAAGTTCATTCACACGGAGGAAAAACAGTTTTGAAAAATGAAATGGAAGTACTTACTTTGTAAGGATCATTACTTTATTCTAGAAATAATATTCCCCAAAGCATAGCTTTTATAAGGCCACAATAGTTGTTTTTCAGATTTACAGAAACCCCCTAAAACCCACATTAGATGGTCAATAAAGAATACTCCCGGGTTTAATCAATATCTGAAATTATCTTTAATTACACTTTATGCTCTAGGTTTGCCTTTTTCTTCTATGCTTACTTTAAATAAGGGCCATTTGAGGGAATTTAGTCTTTCTGTATCTATCTTGGTAGCCTTATTAATGGAAGTCATTCTTTAGCTTCAGAGTGAAGTGAGCAAGCAGGCTCCTATCAGGCATTGAGAGCCAGCGGTTGATGTTCAGGAATTTTGTGGGCACACTGGTAGTTTAAAATCACAAATAGTATATTTGTACCATGTATATTGGCAAGTGTAATAAATTGATTTTTCATTTGCTTCTTTGTTTTCCTTTTTCTTTTCTGAAGAAACAGTTATTAATTGTTCACCAGCAAAGTACTGGTATGTTGTTCCCAATACTCATATGTGTGAGAAATTTTTATGCTGGCTGTGATTATAAATGGAGTGATTAGTGAATTTCTTTGTGAAGTAATCATTTTTTGCTCATTAAATTCTACCCCTTCTTCTGTACTTTCTTCACTTTGCATAAGGCCAACTTCTACATTCCAAATACTATTTTTTACAAAGCTGCCAGACATATCTCCCTAGAATGACACTTTCAGCATAATTTCTCTGCTGTCTTACCTGATGCTTTTGTTCAGTTCAGCTCTGGTGCTAAAAACCTCTCTTCAATTTTCTGTTTCTTTGCATATCATTCTTTGCTCCAGCCAAGTGGTTCAGTTTGCTAATGCCATTGTTTTGTTTTGTTTTGTTTTGTTTCTATAACATTACTCTTTTCCTTACTTAGATATCTCTTTATGTTTTCTGAAATATTTGACTCCTACCTATTTATCAACAGTCAAACTAGTTTTTGTTTCATTGGCAGAAAAAAATAAGAGAATATCACGAAATTACCACACTACAAATTTATTTTTCGGCCTAGTAGTTGACCAAATGTTATGAGTAAAGCATATATGATTTGAGAGGTACTTGTTAGGATAAAGAATATACAATATTAAATGTGAAATGATGTTCTGGCGACCATGAAAATTCACTTCTCAGACATCCTGCTACAGGAAATACAGGTGACCTCATAGGGGAGGAAAAAGATTGTGCACTATAGGAGCTGCAAGCATTGGCTACATTTAGTAACAGAAGCCAGGAGAGTATCCTGGAATTGGATTTTTAGGGTGTTATATTGATAGGAAATGAAGTAAGAACTTAAGAGTAGTTAGACCAGACATCCATTTAGGGATGCTTTCTCATGACATGGGATTGTACATTCTGGAAATAACTCCAGGCGCAGTGGTTCTATCTTAGAAACCTAAATAAATAAATAAATAAAGACGATGAATACTGAGCAAAATAAAAATGCCTGAATTTCCCTGGAAGATGGTACAGGACAGAGTAAGGGGAAGTGAATACACTGTAATAGACTTTTTGTGTGGTGCCAGAAGACACGCCAGGGATTACGTTCCATGGGATGACCAAGAGGACATGCCACACCCAAAGCCATTAGAAATGTGCTGGCAAGAGTACAAACAAAACACTGAACTTTCAATAATGTCTCCTCTCGGCAGGACAGTGATGAATTAGGAGAGGTATTCACAGATTTGGACTCCTTAATGTAGAGGGATGACGGGGTCCTGAAGTAACAGAGGCCCTATGGCAGCACTTAATCACCAGAAGCCAGGAGACCACGGTTGCCATGATAAATAATGGCAGTTCAGAGGGACAACTAAGGAAGCTAAATCTTACGATTACAACAGTTTGGTAACCCTAAGAAAGAAATGAATGGGCAGAGAACAAGGGGACTTCTTAACATTTATAACCAGAACACAAGAAAAAAGGTGCAGGAGGCTGAGGGCAATCATTCCAACAAAATGTTATGAATCACTTGCTCAGTTCTCAGATTCAAACCAATTTTTAGATTCAAAATCCATTGACTGAAGAGGTGGCTCAGATCCCAGAAAAAAAGATCCTGCAACACCTGCATAACTATATAAAGTACTGAGGCCATTTCTTTTCCAAGGCGACCTATGACTATTGACCTGATGAACTAAATAAAAATGAGTGTCAAGACATTTTAAGGCCTGTTGGAAACAATTGATATCTAGAAATCCAATCGACCATCATGTCCCACTCATCAGAGTGAAGATTTACAGGGACCAAATAATACATGAATTCTGGCTGAAGTCTAACTTGTTCTATGGACTGAGTTTATGGTCATTTTCCCACTCCTGGGGATGTGATTAGAGTTGATATATCTGGAAGTTAAGTAACCTCCACATTTTTTCTTTTTTTTGCCCTTTGAGACTAAGCTATTACACACTGGGGAAACTCAAGTGGAAACAGAGCTGAGACTAAATTATAATCAATATTGCCTTCTAGAAGGACGGTTGGCAAAACTTACTGCCAACATTAAAGACTATGCAGGAGCAGTGGTACCTGTCATGTCATGGTTTGAATTACCATTACATCCCTGCAGAAACAGAATGGATCCTGGAGAATCACTGTAATGAGGTCTCATTGCTAGAGAAGATTACAAGGCGTACTGCATACATAGGTACATGCCATAGAGCCATGGGATTGGTGAACACGTTATTTTCTATTTCACGTTCCAAAGAGAATTAGCAACAGTTTTAATTCATATAGAGTAGAAAATTATAGCTATTTACCATTTTACCTGAGGCATATGTTAACCATTTTATCTTACATCACGATAGAGTCTGAAGAGATTTGTACCACCTGGATATCTCATGTAACATCAAGCTTTATATTACAGCCATTACCTTAGCAACATCAAGTTGATCCAACAGATGATGCCTGGAGACCTTGGTAAGACACATAACATCCAAAAGGCACATGATAAACCTACAAAGTTGCAGGAGCACTCAGTGAAGTTTTAGGGTCCTGCATGTAGGAGCATGCCAAGATAGCTTCCTTAATGCAAAAAGCAGATCAACACATGCCACATCCTCTACCACAAAGAAGAAGGTACTCTGGAAATGGCATGATGAGCACATGAAAACCGTGGCCACAGACGCAGGTCATATATAGGCCTAAGAGCATACACTTCAAATTACCAATGCTGGCGTAGTTACTATGGCCAATAAATATCCAAATTGTTAGCAACAGAGCTCAGTATTAAATCTTCAAAAAAAAACAATCCTTTAAAGAGATCATAGTAACTTTGTAGTAAGTTATCTTTATTGAGCCCCTTCTATCCTAGAGGGCTGAAAATTTGTCTTCATAGGAATAGATATCTCTTCTGAGTATAGATATTTGTTCCTGCATTTGGAGCCTTAACCAGCATGGAACTTACGGAATGTCAGATCCACAGGAGTAAGCATAGCATCTAAATAGGCCCCTTACTTTACAGTAGAGGAGAGAGGCCCATGACCATAGAACCTACCAGTGTACTACCCAGAAACAGCCATCCACATGGAAACCTGGAATGACCTGCTCAAGACATAGCTAAATTCATAGTTTGGCAGCAATCTTCTGAAAGAAAGAAGTGTTATCCTTCCATATACTGAGTATTCATTAAATCAGAGGTCTTTAAATGATGCCATGTTCCCAGTAAAAAATAATATATTGGTCCAGGAATGAAAGGCTAAAATAGAAGTAACCTGTTTTTCTATCACCTCTAATAACTCATGGTGGAAATTTGTGGGAAAATGTCAATCCCCACAACTTCTAGCTCTTCAGGTTTAGATATCCTCCAGGCTCCCAAAGGAGACAGACTCTCTCCAGGGCACACAAAGGCCACATTAAACTATAAGCTATGGCCACCAACATGATAGGGATTCCTCATATCCAAATACCAGCAGCTTTTACTCAATAGACAAAGAGAAAAAAATATGTGTGGAGCCCAGGAGATCAATTATTGTGTCTCTTAGCACTCAATTGCCCTGTTATATCTGTAAATGAGTGGACATAGCACCAGCCTGAGAAGGGTAAGATTTGTCTCAGACTGCTCCGGAATGTTGGTTTGAATCACATCACCAGGTGACAGATGAGGGCGAGGTTAATTTGAGATGCATGGTGGAAGAGCAAGAAGATGAGTACCAGTGGCACCCCTAGGCCACCCCAAGGCCAACTATAGTATCAGGATGCATAGTTCTTCACACTAACCTCCCTCTTTTAAGTCTACACTTGGAAGAGGAGAACATGGTGGCAATGGAGGGGCTATTTTTCAAACCCACATGAAAAAGGAGATTTTGAAACATAAGGGGTGAAATATAGTGACTATAGAAATGTACCACTCAGATTTACTGCTTTGCAGCACATACTTGATTAATAGCTCCAGCTATCATCCTGCTAATTTACCTCTGTATTCATGCCAAGGACACACTTCTCCTAGGCCGCTCCCAACCAGTAAGAGAGCTTGGCAGAGGAAATAGTTCCGATCCCCTCCTATGGGAAGTGAAACTCCTCTCATGGGCAATTGGGGTGCATATAATTCTTAGAAATTTTATTACATTTTGGAAAATTTCTATCGAGTATTTTCAGACATGAATTGTTACAGATAAACCTTCTGTCATACAGCAGCTACAGTTGTGTTCCTTGCAAACTTAGGAGTCCTCATAAATTATGTATTCAGAAAGAAAGAAAAAATATGGACATATAGCATGTGTATGATTTTTATGCTACATTACTGAATGACAGAAAAAGGGATCAGTTTTCATTAGGCATCAACAAGAACTTATTCCTCACACTGGCAATGTTATTTATGTGATAATTAGAAGAATAGTCTGAACATTAGCTTCTGGCTCAGTATGTCTCAAATCCTATTTCTCTTCTACAAATACATACTGCTGTTGCCAAACAACAAAAACTATGTTAATACAAGACTAGGTCTGGTCCTGAGATTTTGTGTCACATTGTAGGTATGTTGGCACACAGTGGACAAAAGAAATATTTCTGAAAGTTATTTGTACAAGAGGATAGCTGGCTATTTTTTAAAAAAATCTGAATATAGAAATGTCTGTAGCCATATAATCCTCTAAAAATTAACTGTATCTCCAACTTAAATCCTCCTTAGTCAAATCCCACTAATACTCTAGCCTCTACAATGTATGCCAGCCTAATAAGAAGTACGACAGACTTTTTATTGATCACCATTCTAACTGGTGTGAGATGGCATCTCATTGTGATTTTGATTCTCTAATGTCTCTAATGACCAGTGATGATGAGCCTTTTTCCCTACATTTATTGGCCACATAAATGATGTCTTTTGAGAAGTGTCTGTTCATATCCTTTGCCCACTTTTTAATAGAGTTGTTTGTTTTTTTCTTGTACGTTTATTTAAGTTCCTTGTAGATTCTGGATATTACCTTTGTTATCTGGATAGATTGCAAACATTTTCTCCCATTCTGTAGGTTACCTGTTCACTCTGATGATAGTTTCTTTTGCTGTGCAGAAGCTCTTTAGTTTAATTAGATTCCATTTGTCAATTTTGGCTTTTGTTGCAATTGCTTTTGGTATTTTAGTCATGAAGTCTTTGCCCATACCTATGTCCTGAATGGTACTACCTAGGTTTTCTTCTAGTGTTTTTATGGTTTTAGGTTTTACATTTAAGTTTTTAATCCATCTAGAGTTAATTTTTGTATAAGGTGGAAGGAAGGAGTGAAGTTTCAGTTTTCTGCATATGGCTAGCCAGTTTCCCCAACACCATTTACTAAATAGGGAATCCTTTCCCCATTTCTTGTTTTTGTCAGGTTTGTCAAAGATCAGATAGTTGTAGATGTGTGGTGTTATTTCTGGAGAGGATGTGGAGAAATAGGAATGCTTTTACACTGTTTGTGGGAGTGTAAATTAGTTCAACCATTGTGAAAGACAATGTGACGATTCCTCAGTGATCTGGAACCAGTAATACCATTTGATCCAGCAATCTCATTACTAGGTATATAACCAAAGGATTATAAATCATTTTACTATGAAGATACATGCACATGTATGTTTATTGCAGCACTACTCACAGTAAGAAAGACTTGGAACCAGCCCAAATATCAATGAATGACAGACTGGATAAAGAAAATGTGACACATATACACCATGGAATGCTATGCAGCCATAAAAAAGAATGAGTTCATGTCCTTTGCAGGGGCATGAATGAACTGGAAACCATCATTCTCAGCAAACTAACACAGGAACAGAAAACCAAACACCACATGTTCTCATTCATAAGTGGGAGTAGACCAATGAGAACACATGGACACAGGGAGGGGAACATCACACACTGGGGCCTGTCTGGGGGAAAAGGGGAGGTAGAGAATTAGGACAAATACCTAATGCATGTGGGGCTTAAATCCTAGATGACAGGTTGATGGGTGTAGCAAACCACCATGGCACATGTATACCTATGTAACAAACCTGAACATTCTGCACATGTATCCCAGAACTTAACGTATAGTAAATTAAAAAAAAAAAAAAGAAGTGTGACAGAAGGGTAGTTTGGGTGGAAAAAAGACAGCAACCATAATGAATTCAAATTAAAATACTTAAGCAAATTTTTAAAAATATATGAAATAGAAGCAATACATAATCTTGTGAATACATGTCTACTAACACCATCTCCTAGGATCTTAGAAAAGGTCTGGAAAAACATGTGGCCCTGAAGTTTGCATGTAAATGTAATTTTAAAATTTTTCCTTTGCCCCTAACCAATCAACTCATTCACTTCTACTTTTGTATCGCCTACCTCTATTAATAAGATCATCTCAGGCTCAAGATAGAACCCTCAAACTCATGCTTTATTTCTACCTATCATTTTTATTTTATTTTATTCAGGCTGTCAGAGAATTATTTATGTCTCTCTCGAACATTTTATAGACACTATTTTTTGTCATTCTTTTTTATATACCTTTTTCCTAGTTCTTTCTCTTGCTTAGAATGGTAGAAAACTGCCATTCTCTCACTGATCTCTCATACTGATGCTAGAGTCACCTAGCATCAAGGGAGAGTTGCTCATATTATTCCCACACAAAACGCTGAAGGAGAATAAAGTTTAAACTACTAAGTAAGGAGTGTAAAGACTATACCAAGTTGTCTTTGTTTATTTTCCAGCTACTTCACCAAATGTGGCATGGTAGAGTCTTTCAGATATCTATGCCTTGTGTTTATTCATTTTTTACACAGAATGTTTTTTGATCCTTTTATGATTTGACAAACTCCCAGACATCTATCAAGAGCTAGGTCTTATGTCATCATCCACTTCATGAAGATGGATCAGTTTTCTTCTCTCAAGTCACAAACTTACTTTGTGTTTTTGATGTAATGGTATTTGTATGATATTGCTTTATACTATGATTTAATATTTTTGTTACATGAACTCTAAATTTAGGGACTATGTCTTGTTGCCCTTTATGTTTGAAGTACCTAGTAAAAATTTCATTAAATCTTTCTTTAATAAATGCATCATTTACTTACATTTAATAACACATTGAATGCCATTTCATTCCTCTAGTGTTTAAGTCATCTTGCCAATATGATTCTAAATTTTTGTGTGGGGAAAAAAGTTTAAGACTAAGTAAGTGTTTGTATTCCTATAATTTTGAACATATGGCTATTTTACCTTTATTTTTCATCACTAAAAAGAAATAAACACACAAATAGCTATAATAAGACAAATGTTAACAGGAGCTGGATATTTGACAAGATGAATAATGTGCACTTAATGGACTTTGCTATTAATTACCCTGTAGATCTAGGTACCTTAGAGTATAATAAATTATCATTATTCAACTTGCTATAGACAAATTTTTAAAATTACTCTAATTGTCATATTTGATATGAAAATAAAAAGCCAAGCCTATTAGTCAAACGGGAGTTAGGGAAAGGGACTGCCATTTATTTAACATTGTATTTTCACTAGCCAATATATAAAGGTTTTAAGTTGTTTGATGATATTTTAATGATATCAATGCAAAAAGAAATATCTTTAGATACAATGGATGCTATTTTAGGTAATAATAAATAAATTTAGGCAGTAGACATTGAGAGATGACAAATAGTGAATAAGAACAATAAGAAAGATAATGACACACATTTGAGAGATCAACAAAGGTAGAATAATCTGTACTCCAGGACGGCTTAGATGTAGTGCTAACCTGGACCAAAATGTAAAAAGGCGAATGTCACATTCAAGGTATTCCTTTTTGAGGTTGAACATTTTAGAATGGAGTATAATTTGGCAAAAAAATTAATGGCATCTCAAAAAAGATGATCAAAATAAAATGAATAATAGTTCCTTCTCAGTAGAGTAATAGTGCTGTGACCCATTTTGCTTCTGTTTCTTTTACAGTTCTGTTCTCTTTGTTCTAAGGACTGCATTGTCTTTTTGAATTTCTTCCACTTTATGGCTCTAGACACGCCAGCATTATTTGATTGAGATATATCTATTCCTCTCATCTTTACTTGTGTACATCATTACAATTTTTTGTTAACCTGAATTGAAATATGGTTTCATTTCACACACAGGCTAGCACAACCAAGTTGAAATATGCTATAAATTGGGTTAAAACAGGTGAATTATTACAGCCACAATACAGAATCATATAGAAAGACCAAGTCTGGCATGGTAAGTGGCCAAGTGGACTAGAGGCCAGGGAGATCTTTAGAAGTTTGAATATATTTGTTTTTCCTTCAGTAGAAACCAGAAACAGAATTCGGGATTAGGAATACATCACAGGTGAAGACTCCAGAAAACTATTCAAAGGGAGAAAAGACGGTAGTAACACAACACTGGGCTCCTGAATACCCGGTGGAAAGTTTGGTATCTGGAAATAACTGACTACACAGCAAAATCCTCATGTGTCATCAACCTTCATACAATACAGAAGCAAAATTAATCTCTACCACCAAATATTTACTTACCACAAAAATTAACCAACCTGCAAGAGTGACTGACCCCAAAGTGTGTGAATTCTTTTAGGCATTGTAACAAAATAGAAATACATATTGCAGCATGTTTTCTAATCTCAAGAAAGTTTAGATCCAAGAAGATGGCCCAAAATGTAATAATAAAACAAGCAAATAGTAACATGTAACATGAGAGAAGACCAAACAGAGAGTAAAAGGAAAGGCAGAGTCCCATTATGTGCCTTTAAGCAAGAAAGCCAAAGAAACAAGTATAATCAAATTCTACCATTTTTTACTTGTATGTAACAAAGAAAATGTTACATAATTCACATTTATTGCATTTTCTATATACTGAAGTTGAGATAAGTGGTATTGAATGTAGAGACTTACTATTTATTTAAAAAGAAATGTAGCCATAATGGTTAATTTTTTGTAGCAACTTGACTAGGCCCCAAGGTGCCTGAACATTTGTTCAAATGTTATTCTGGTGTATCTTTGACAGTATTTCTTGATAAGATTAATACCTGAATCTGCAGACTGAGTAAAGCAGATTAACCTTTCTAATGTGGATGGGACTCATCCAATACATTGAAGACCTAAATAGAACAAAACGGCTGAGTAAAGGTCCTGTGTGACTGCCTGGAGCTGGGACATCTGTCTCTCCTGTTATCAGGCTCAGACTAAGACATCAGCTCTTCTGGGGTGTTATTCCTGCCAGCTTTCAGACTGAACTATGCCGTCAGCTCTCCTGGATCCCTAACTTGCAAACTGCACATCTTTGGAATCCTCAGGTTCTGTGATCACATGAGCAAATTTCTTATAATAACTAACTCAATAGCCTATCGGTTCTGCTTCTCTGGAGAACCTGACTAATGCAGCCTGGTTCCAAATACCGTGTTCTCTGATTTTTCCCTAAATGTTTTTGTTGTTGTTGTTTTGTGTCCTTTTTTCTTTTTGAATATAGCTGGATACATGCATACATGTATACTAACTACATATATTCTAACTATATGAATCACTTTGGTACACCCAACAGCAAATTGGAGAAAATGTGCATCATTTTTTTTTTCTGTTTCTAATATTGAATGCCTTCCTTTCTATCTTTGAAGACTCATTTTTTATTTTATTTTATTATTACTTTTTTTGAGACAGAATCTCTCACTCCGTCTCCCAGGCTGGAGTGCTGTGGCGCCATCTCAGCTCACTGCAACCTCCACCTCCCGAGTTCAGGCAATTCTCTGCCTCAGCCTCCCGAGTAGCTGGGATTACAGGTGCCCGCCACCACACCCAGCTAACTTTTTTGTATTTTTAGTAGAGACGGGGTTTCACCTGTGGATCAGGCTGGTCTATGGACTCCTGATCTCGTGATTCACCTTCCTCGGCCTCCCAAAATGTTGGGATTACAGGCATGAGCCACGGCCCCAGGTCAAGACTCACTTTACATAGAAAACCCTGCTTTATTCTTTTATTGTATGTACTAATTTGTATTGAATCCACACTTGCTTTATAATCCTTTATTTGCAATCTCTTACAATGAATGCCTATAAATCTCATTGTTTGTGTTTTTATATGGCATAGCATTTGAATCCACATGCCATCATGTGTCTCCTTAAGTAGATGGTAAATTGATATTTTAAGCCACCAATCAATCTCATCATATTACAAATAAAATGGACAAGAATAACGTAACATTTTCTTTATTAGATATCGCATTACAATGGTAAAACCTGGTAGTATTTGGTGTTCTCTTATTTAGCTGTTTTATTCATTTTGCTTTTAATCAGAAAGTAAATAGGGTGCTCTTTGGTTCCTTACCTGACACTACATGCTGTGTACATAACTATGTGTGTGTGTGTGTGTGCGCGCACACATGTGTCTTTATAACCACACATATTGTTACATGTCAATTTATAATAATTACTAATGCTGTTATAAATATGAATTTCTAACCATAGAAAGCAATCCGGACTGGCTAATGCAAATGCAAACGAGCTCTTTAAAACTTGCCTGTCTTCCACTATAAAGGCTATAAAAAGCTAGGTAATTGCTTTGGTAGCCTCTCCTATAGCACCATACTAGTGGTGCCAGTGTGACACTTGTATCGACAATATGTAAAGAAATCTTATAATCCAGTAATAATAAGGGAAACAATGCATAAAAGCAGGACAAAAATTTGAACAAATATTTCATAAAAGGTATGTAAGTGGCCAGTCAACACATTTTAAAATGATAAACATTAGGCGTTTGAGAAATGCATTTTAAAACCACATTGAAATACTACTACACATCCACTAGGACTCGCACTATCACGTGTTGGTGAGATTGTGAGGCAATTAGAATTTCATTTATTATTGGTTGGATGATAAAATTATGCAACCACTTTGGCAGATTATTATAATCATAATGTGTTAGGCCTTTCTCATGTTGCTCTAAATAAATATGTGAGACTGCATAGTTTATAAAGAAAAGAGGTTTAATTCGCTCATGGTTCCACAGGCTGCACAGGAAGGATGCTGGCATCTGCTTGACTTCTGGGGAGGTGTCAGGAAACTTCCAATCATGGCAGAATGGGAAGGGGGAGCTGGCACGTCACATGGCTGGAGCAGCAAGAGAGAGAGAGAAAGAGGAGGTGCTACACACTTTTAAGCACCAGATTCTCCTGACCACTCACCCACCATCACAAGAACAGAATCAAGATAGTGCTAAACAATTCATGAGAAACTGCTTCCATGATCTAATCACCTTCCACAAAACCTCACCTCCAACGTTGGGGATTACAGTTCAACATGGGATTTGGGCAGGGACACAGATCCAAACCATGTCAGTTAAACATACACTTACTATTATATACCAGCAATTTCACTGATAGTCATTTTCCCAAAAGAAATTAAAATATGTGCTCAAAAAAGACTGGTAACACCTTTATTTTTTAATCGCTCCAAAGGGATTAATTCTAGCACCCTGATTTTTTAATCACTCCAAAGGGAAAACAATTTGAATGTTCATCAACAAATAAATAAATAAACGAATACAGGTAGAGTCGTTTAATTAAAATTAAAGTTAAAAGGAATGACTTACTGATAAATAGAGCACTATGAACAAATTAAAAAACATTATGTTGCACAAAGGAAGTCAGTCACAGAAAGGGTATCTACTGTATGATTTCATTTATATGAAATTTTAAAATCCTCACAATTAACCTATAGTGATAGAAAACAAAGCAGTGGTTACCAAGGGTCAAAGTGAAAGTGAGATTAACTGTGAAGAGGCAAAGGAAATTTCTTGGAGTGAAGGAAATATTCAATATTTTGATTACAGCAGTGGCTACCAAAGTGCACTTATTGGTCAAAATGAATCACACTATACATTTAAAATAGGGTACATTTTTTATAGGTAAATTATAGCTCAACGAAGTTGATTTAAAAGATAAAAATAATAATAGAACATTATTAGTCAGATTATCTGATATTTATAACTATTATGTCATAAATAAAGCATTAGGTTTTAAGATGCTATTCTTTAATATGCATTCATAGATTTTGATCTCTCTAAACAGCTGTGTTAAATAGGATCATAAAGTGTGTATTGTATGTGTATATGTTTTCATTTTTACCATTTCTACTATGAGAATTTAGCCGATGACTTGAGGAGGAATAGAAATTAGTTTAACTCTAGGTTTCTCATATTTTAAATTGTGTCTAATAAGACTATTAAAAGCCAATATGAACTTCAAGAATATTCATCCCCATGGAAGCTTTTTCGTCTACTTCAGTTGGTGAATACAAATGCAATAGTAATGTAATAATAATTGTGATGGAGGAAGTATGCACACTTCTACAACTGATAGAAGAGTGAAATGCTTTACACTGATGCAACTACAGTAATTGGTTTGTTCTGCTCTGAGTTCAATTTAAAATGGCAATTATTTTTGAATGTGTGATTTAAATCTTTCAAGATACATTACAGTGAAAAGGAAAAGGCTTTAGAATTGAAATGTAGACTCACACAACTAGTTATGGAGGAGAAAATTAGTGTCCATGAGATAACATTTAAACTTTATGTAGTCACTTCAATCAAGAATGAATTTGGATTTTTAGAATGTATTATAAGAGCATATGAATATATAAGACTAACCGTTTAAAAATGACTTTTAACTTACAGTTAAACCATAATTAAAGAGAGTAAATGAGGTCTCATTCAATATGGTCAGCTGCACCACACTCTGAATACAAAAATATCTATCTAAGTCTGTTTCAAGTGTTTTTACATTCATGTTTTTGCAATTGTACCATTTTATATTGCAAGTAAGACTACCTGGATTAAATGATGTCAGCTTTATTCCTTTTTATTACAAATATTCATCTGCAAATAACCGTATAGAGATGAATATTTACAAATGCAAACGTATGATTTTACAAAACGATAGAACCTGCTTTTAGTAATTCACAATGCAGTTTAATGCTGCAACATTATCATTATATTCACAATTAAGTAAGATAAAACTTTGGGGAATTAATAAATTACAGTAAGATTCTTGGTAGGAAAATTACTCTAGGGTTACAACATTTTCAGGCCACCAAGGAAAGTGCCATTTTTAATAATTTAAAAACATATTGGAGAATGTTCACTTTTATATATAAAAATAGCTAATGAGATCTAAGAAGTTTTTTTACTTTTATTTTACTAAAGACATATTTATATTATTATTATTTTATTTCAATGAAATTTTTTCTTGTAATGCACTAGGATTGTAATGTTTCTTACTTTTATTTTACTATGATTTTTTCCATTATACCATACAGATCACCAGTGCAAATGGACAACCTAACTGGTATGTGGCTGCCCTATTCCTACCAATATTATGTCATATTTCATATGGAAAAGAACTGACAATTGTATACAAGCTACTCTTTTTTATTTCCATTTCCCTATACCTAATCCCATTCCTTCAAAATGATTTTAATGGTAATAATTAATAACGCTGCGTTGGCAAAAGTGTAAAGGAATGGGAGAAAAGCATGTCCACAGAGGTAGTCATGAACATTAATAAACTGACTTAACATAGTCACAGGTGTTCTAATAATGTAACATCCTAAAAATAAATGGGTCTTTTCACTAAAGTTTATTTAGGAGCAAAATCAGGGCAGGGTAGGTGGAGTACTTGTAATAATAATAGATTATATGTAATTACTTAGTTTTTCTAGGCACTGTGGTATATATTGTATATTCATTCTCTTTTCATTGACAAAAAAGTTTAGCTGGTTACTATTACCTTTGAATAACAAGCTTTAAAGACAAGTAGGAAATATTTAAACCTTGTATTAACTTAAGGATGAAAGTGTAAAGTGTATTACACAGTACACACACATTTTCTAAAAAATTCACATTTTCAGACACATTTCATTTTTTTAAATCTGAGGCTTCACCTCTACATTAGATTCTATTTAAGAAGAAATCTAGAATAGCTATCTAGTTACAATGTTGCAGCCCCTTTAACATAATGAAGCCTTAATTTTAAAAGGTAGCCACAAATTCTGGATGAACCCTTTTTGTATTAGCTTGGTATGGCTATCATAACAAAATATTATAGACTAGGGGTCTTAAGTAACTGAAATACGTATTTTCTCACAGTTCTGGAGGCTATCACCTGGAGAGCCACATTTGCAAGTTTCGCTTCATCTGTTGCCTCTCTCCTTGACTTGAAAATGGCCGCCTCACGTGGTGTTTCTTCTTCGTATGCAGAAATCTGGGTCTAAATTTCCTCTTCCTTTAAAGACACAAGTCATGTTGAATTAGGACCTACATGAATGATCCCATTTAACTTTAATTACTTTTTTGAAAGCCTTATTGTGAAATCCAGTCACATTCTGAGGTACTGGAGTTTAGGACTTCGATATATAAATTTGGGAAAAACCCGCATTGAACCCGTAACACCATCTCGCCAAATTCTCCCAAGTTATTCTTAAAGAATCATCTTTCTTGACATACATTTCATAATTATTTTATAACATTATAAAAGCAATAAAATTAGTATCAAAACACAAAAGAAGTTTCCACTAAGATATCTCTTTTTAAAGTATGTTTATATCTTGCTATAATACAAATATTCAGAAGAAGGAAAAAGCACTTTGTTCTTATTATACGTTTTCACCACATTATGACATTACTGTTTTTCGGTAGAACAACTATATAAGATCAGAGTTTGCTTGGGATAGACTTCAGTTACTCTTAAAACCTTTTCAAATTACACTTATTAGTAGAGCAAGATGCCTTAACTCTTAACTACTAAGTGTGGTCCAACACCAGCAGAATCAGCATTATCTAGGAGTTTACTAGAAATGCCCAATCTTGGGTTTTAGCCTTACAAACAAGAATGTGCATTTTTTACAATTTCCTGAGATGATTCTTATGTACAATAAAGTTGGGGGCAAAAAACAACCTAAATAAGAAACCAGTGGAAATATAAGTGGGAGCAAGGTCAGAAGAAAGAAGTAAAGGTACAGAAGATTGATTGCCTTATTTTTGTCATTTTTTACCTACTTGTATATAACTTGTATTCACAGACAAAATATCAGATATTACTTTAATGTGCTCAGTTCCCATTTTACCTAATTTCTGGAATAAATGCATTCTGATGATAGTGGTTTTACATGCATTATTTTAGTAGTAGTTTGCAAAATAATTTCTTGAAATAATAGTACTAAAAATGTTTTGAGGGGAATATAAAGGAGTATGTGGTCAATAAGTGATACAGTTTGAATGTATGAACCCACCAAATTTCATGTTGAATCGTGAGATTCCCAATGTTGGAAATGGTGCCTGGTAGGAAGTGTTTGCACATCCCTCATGAATGGCTTGGGCCCACCCCTTGGTGATAAGTGAGTTCTTGCACTGAGTTCACATGCCATCCTGGTTATTTAAATACGTGTGGCACCTCTCACCCCACTCTCTCTCTTTTGCTCCTGCTCTGGTCATGTGATATGCCCAATCCCCTTTCACCTTCTGCCATGATTGTAAGCTTCCCAAGGCCTCCCCGGAAGCAGATGCCAGTACCATGCTTCCCGTAACGCCCGAAGAACCGTGAGCCAATTAAACTTCTTTTCTTTATAAATTACTAAGCCTCAGGTATTCCTTTCTAGCAATTCAAGAATGATCTAATACAATAAATCTGAGCAAGTCTGCATATTATATGTTTCTTACATATACACAATATGCATTAGTGTATTAAAGACTGAAAATTTCAGCAGTGAAGCAACATGTGCAATGTTGTTAAACTCTGTCCCAAATCAATTTTACCACAGACACCTTTTCACTTAAATTTCTAGCAACTAACATATGCTGCCAAATTCAAACTTCAGCTCTATTTCTTTGTAGATAAAATTCGGGGCAAATATTTAAATCTTGATTATTTCAAAAGTAAAATGTAAGATCATATTTATCTATGTCACAGAATAACAAAGGGTGCCCCAGTTTCTGAATACATGTAAGTTATTATTTCATGGAACACATCTTGAGGAAAGCAGCTTTGTGGCAAATGAAAAGATATAGTTGACCTTTGAACAACAAAGGTCTGAACCATGTGGTTCAGCTTATAAGGATTTTTTTTTTTCAATCAAACACAAATAGAAAATAAACAACTCATGGAATGCAAAACCTATGTGTTCAGAGAGCTGAATTTTCATATAAATGGATTCTACAAGGACAACTAAGGACTTGAATAAGAGCTGATTTTGAGGCTGGCCATTGTGGCTCATGCCTGTAATCCCAGTGTTTGGGAGGCCAAGGCTGGAGGTTCATTTGAGACCAGGAGCTGGAGAGTAGCCTGGACAACATCAGGCGACTCACTCTCTGCAAGAAATAAAAAATTATCTTGAGCATGACGGTGCCACCTGTGATCCTAGCTACTTGGGAGGCTGAGGTGGGAGGATCACTTGAGACTGGGAGGTTGAGGCTACAGTAAGCTGTAATTGTGCCACTGTGTGCCAGCCTGAGCAACAGGGTGAGAACCTATCTCTAAATCAATAAATAAATAAGCTGATTTTGGTATACACAAGGATCTTGGATCTTGGAAAAATCCACCACGTATTCCAAGGCATGACTATATATATATCGTTCTATTATTAATATGTATACTACTGTTCGTATGTATTATTCACGCATTGTTCAAAAAATTATTCTACAGGTGTAAATAATTGTAGCGTGTAGTAGTTGTTATATACATTTATAGAAAATTATATATGTAATAATTATAAATTATATATGATTTCAAAGCTCCTATAACATTTATTCTTTTCATGCCTCACTAAAGTCACAACTTAATATACAAATATATATCAACTTTATCAATTTACTTTCATTTTAAGAACACATCATTTTGTTGTTTCATCATTATTATTTTGTAACTTTCTTTGTTCTCATTCTATAACTCTCCAGTCAGAATCATCTTAACTATAACTCCTGTTTGGTCTTACAAAGAGAAAAGAGAAATGCCTGGATGATCAAGAAACATTCTGAAAACCGAATTTCTAATTTTGCATACACATAAATGGTTATGGTTCTTTATGTAGTCAGAAAAATTCCAGATCATTATATTAAGGGAAATAAGTCAGGCATAGAAAGACAAGCATTGAATGTTTTCACCCATGCTGAAGTTTTAAGGGGATATGGCTCAATGATTTCTTTAGCATGGTTGCTAAGGAGCCTGGAAAGTCAGTACTCATCTACTCAAAATTACATTATATGATAAACTAAACAAGAATTATGTTTACATAAAATCAAATTTAGGTATCCTCAAAGTTTCCTCTTTCAAGTTATCATTAACAATAGTCAGAAAACAAACTTTCTTTTAAGAAATGCCAAGGGTTATGTAAAAATATTTTTTCAAAGAATAAGGGTCAAAAATGGAGACTTTTTTGTCTTAATTTAATATGTTCCAAGGCAAATAATCAATTTGTCAGAATATAGTACAACTTCACCTATATTTTATGTGCTATAGTTGCAGGTGTTTTCCTGGAGGATTAGGAGATAGGGTTAATTTGCCACAACATCTTGAAATACTGTATTTCTACTGTACCTTTTCTATGTTTAGATACACAAATACTTACCATTGTGTTACAATTGCCTGTGCTATTCAGTTAGCAATATGCAGTACAGGTTTGTGGTTTAGGAGCAAGAGGCTACACTATCTAGGAGCAAGAGGCTATAATATATAGCGTAGGCATGCATTAGGCTAGATCCTCTAGGTTTATGTGACTACACTCTATGATGTTCCCATAGTGACGACATTATAGGAGACAGTGTTTCTTACCTTTTTGCTATTTCCTAATTAGTGACCCTGTCTTCCAGCTTTCAATATCATTTTCTTCACTTTCTGTCAAGCCCTTACTAACAGCCTCTTTGAGGGCCACTAGGCTTCCACTAATACCATCTTCATGGTCCTTCCAGCTTCTACCCACTACCTGATTTTGAAGTTACTACTGCTTTTTTTTTATTTTTGTTAAAGCAGCACCCCACTACCAAATATCAAACACTTTCCCAATTTCTCTGGCAGTATGAAAAGACAAATTTTCCCAAAACTTAATAGAATAAAAAATAAATTATTATGTTCATGCATACTAGGGGCCAGAAATTTGAACAGGGCAGAGTTGGGACAATGTGTCTCTGCTTCACAATGGTGTTGGTGATCTCTGTTGGAACACTTAAAGGCTGGGGGCAGAAATCACCTTAAGATTTGTTCACTTGGCCGGGCGCGGTGGCTCAAGCCTGTAATCCCAGCACTTTGGGAGGCCGAGACGGGCGGATCACGAGGTCAGGAGATCGAGACCATCCTGGCTAACACGGTGAAACCCTGTCTCTATTAAGAAATACAAAAAACTAGCCGGGCGAGGTGGCGGGCGCCTGTAGTCCCAGCTACTCGGGAGGCTGAGGCCGGAGAATGGCGTAAACCCAGGAGGCGGAGCTTGCAGTGAGCTGAGATCCGGCCACTGCACTCCAGCCTGGGTGACAGAGCGAGACTCCGTCTCAAAAAAAAAAAAAAAAAAAAAAAAAGATTTGTTCACTTACTTCTCTGGTGCCTGGGCTGTAACACACTCATAGTAACTGGAACAGAGAGATATAGACTCACATTGGGCTCTAACACACACATAGTAACTGGAACAGAGAGACGTAGACTCACATTGTCTTTAAAAACTTGTATTTTCTGGTATGTTACATTAAAATGTTTCATTTATTTAAAATGTTTCCTGGAGCATGATATAAAAACAATAATCTAATTTTATTTTTCCATTTTCATGTCTTCTTGTTATCCAAACATCGCTTGTTAAAAGTAGCGTATTTTCACTATTCATTTGAAAAAAACATTATTATTTATTGTATGTCTATATAAAACTGGTCACTTTCTGGATTTTATATTTCATTTTATTTTATTTTATTTTTATTTTTATTTTTGTATTTTAAGTAGAGAAGCGGTTTTACCATGTTGTTCGGGCTGGTCTTGAACTCCTAACCTCAAATGATCTGCCTGCTTCAGACTCCCAAAGTGCTGGGATTGTAGGTGTGAGCCACCGTGCCTGGCCACTTTCTGGATTTTATATTGTATTGGTTTTATTATCTAATCATGTGCAAATGTCATGTTTTAATTACAGAGATTTTATGTTTTAGTATCAATCTTTTCCCACTTCATTGATTCTCTTTCATCATAATTTCCCTTTTTATCCTTGCAGATTTCTTCCAGATGAACCTTGTAATCCATTGCTCTCGCTCGGAAGAAAATTCTGGTTATAACTTAAAGATAAGTGATATTTTTACAACATTATATCTACCTATCCAGGAACATAGTATGTGTTAGCATTTGTTCAAGTCTTCTGCCTTTCAAGAGCACTTTATTATAGGTTTCATATATGTTATCCACATTTTTTATTAAGTTTGCATTTACAGTTTTTATTCTGTTTTGTTTTCAAATTCTCTTTTCTGTTATCTGTAGATAGATTTTCATCATTCCTATAAAAATTTTTTGTTGTTATGCTGATTTTATGATTTCTTATATTATTAATTCTCTTTGTTTTGGTAGTGTTTTTCCCTTGAATAATTGGTATTTTCCGCATGCAATTATACCATCTAACCTTTCCAATTATTATGCCTCTAATCTGTTTTGTTGTGTCAAATGGCATTCTGTAATACCTCCACATAACACTAAATAGGAAGATAAAGAGCATCCTTGTCTTACTCCTAATTACATCATTTCCCAACTAAGATACTGCTTTTCATACTAAATACACATATGAATTTATATGTAATATATAAATATTTATAGTGCATATTACACATAGGAAAATATTTGTCTATTCTTATTTTATTGAGGCTTTTTTAATAGAAAAAAAGTATTGGATGTTGACAAATGCCTTATCTATATCAATGAAGATAATACAACTTTTTCCTACTGAACTCTATTAACATTGTAATTATATTTGTTGATTTCAAAATATTGAACTAACTTTGCATTTTTTTCTTTTTTATTATTATACTTCAAGTTCTGGGATACATGTGCAGAACGTGCAGGTTTATCACATAGGTATACATGTGCCATGGTGGTCTGCTGCACACATCAACCCATTATCTATATTAGGTATTTCTCCTAATGCTATCCCTCCCCTAGCCACCCACTCGTGAAGGTCCCTGATGTGTGATGCTTCCCTCCCTGTGTCCATGTGTTCTCATTGTTCAACTGCCACTTATGAGTGAGAACACACAGTGTTTGGTTTTCTATGCTTGTGTTAGTTTGCTGAGAATGATGGTTTCCAGCTTCATCCATGTCCCTGGAAAGGACATGAACTCATCTTTTTTTATGGCTGCATAGTATTCCATGGTTTATATGTGCCATGTTTTCTTTATCCAGTCTATCATTGATGGGCAGTTGGGTTGGTTCCAAGTCTTTGCTATTGTGAACAGTGCTATAATAAACATATGTGTGCATGTGTCTTTATAGCAGAATGATTTAAAATCCTTTGGTTTATATTTAGTGATGGGATTGCTGGGTCAAATGGTATTTCTGGTTTCAGGTCCTTGAGGAATCACCACACTGTCTTTCACAATGGTTGAACTAATTTACATTCCCACTGACAGTGTAAAAGCATTCCTATTTCTCCATGTCCTCTTCAGACTCTGTTGTTTCTTGATTTTTTATTGATTGCCATTCTAACTGGTGTGAGATGGTATCTCATTGTGGTTTTGATTTGCATTTCTCTAATGATCAGTGATGATGAGCTTTTTGTCATATGTTTGTTGGCTGCATAAGTATCTTCTTTTGAGAAGTGTCTGTTCACATCCTTTGCCCACTTTTTAATGAGGTTTTTTTTTCTTATAAATTTGTTTAAGTTCTTTGTAGATTCTGGATATTAAACTTTTGTTAGATGGATAGATTGCAAAAATTTTCTCCCATTCTGTAGGTTGCGTCTTCATTTGGATGATAGTTTATTTTGCTGTGCAGAAACTCTTTAGTTTAATTAGATGCCATTTGTCAATTTTGGTGTTTAATGCCATTGCTTTTGGTGTTTTAGTCATGATGTCTTTGCCCACACCTATATCCTGAATGGTATTGCCTACAGTTTTTTTCTAGTATTTTTTATTGTTTTAGGTCTTACATTTAAGTCTTCAACCCATCTTGAGTTAATTTTTGTATGAGGTGTAAGGAAGGGGTTTCAGTTTCTGTTTTCTGCATATGGCTAGGCAGTTTTCCCAACACCATTTATTAAATAGAGACTCCTTTCCCCATTGCTTGTTTTTGTCAGGTTTGTGAAGGATCTGATGGTTGTTATGTGTGGTATTATTTGTGAAGCCTCTGTTCTGTTCCATTGGTCTATGTATCTGTGTATCTGTTTTGGTAGCAGTACCATGCTCTTTTGCTTATGTAGCCTTGTTGTATAGTTTTAAGTCAGGTAGCATGATGCCTCCAGCTTTGTTCTTTTTGGTTAGGATTGTCTTGGCTATGCAGGCTCTCTTTTGGTTTCATATGAAATGTATTGTAGTTTTTTCCAACTCTGTGAAGTCAGTCAGTGGTAACTTGATGGGTACAGCATTGAATGTATAAATTACTGAGGGCAGTATGGGCATTTTTACGATATTGATTCTTCCTATCCATGAGTATGGAATGTTTTTCCATGTATTTGTGTCCTATCTTATTTCCTTAAGCAGTTGTTTGTAGTTCTCCTTGAAGAGGTCCTTCACATCCCTTGTAAATTGGATCCCTAGGTATTTTATTCTCTTTGTAGCAATTGTGAATGGGAGTTCTCTCATGATTTGGCCCCCTATTTGTCTGTTATTGGTGTATAGGAATGCTTGTGATTTTTTTACAATGATTTTGAGACTTGCTATTTGCTCATCAGCTTAAGGAGATTTTGGGCTGAGACCATGGAGTTTTCTAAATATACAATCATATCATCTGCAAACAGAGACAATTTGACTTCCTCTTTTCCTATTTGAATATCCTTTACTTCTTTCTCTTGCCTGATTGCCCTTGCCAGAGCTTCCAATACTGCGTTAAGTAGGAGTGGTGAGACAGGGCATCCTTGTCTTGTGTTCCTTTGCATTTTTAGAATAACCCCACCTGGTCATGATGTATGAAGATTATATAAATGTAATATTTAAATAGAATTAGTTTATAAAATATGCACCAGACAAATATAAAATTAATATCAAATTTCAATATGAAGTTGGATTAATTTTGCTAATAATTAAATAGAAAATTCTACAGAGATATTTCCATTTTTGAGAGGCTAAAATTCATTATCCTATCTTTTAGAAAAGGCTAAGACCAGCAAGTTAATTAAAAATAAAAGTTCTATCTTTAAATCAATAGGTATTTGGGAAAGTTTTAAAAAATTATAATGTAAAAATCCAGCAAACCAAGTCAATATGATGTTGGCCAAATATTAAGAAACCAGAGTTTCAGATGACTATCGACAGGAGACCCACAGCATGTTCTCTCAAACCTATTATGCTTGTCCTGTTAAAAACAATTGTGTGCTTGGTAATGGATTAGGCTGATGACTTTTCCTTCAGGAAGGATGTATAATTTAGAAACCAGGTGGAGATTGACTTTTTTGTAACTGCACCTAGAAGAATCTTCTGGCCTCTAATTTGGAGAGCATTGACTAGAAGCAGCATACTTAAGAGTTCTCATCTTTTATTGAATCTCATATTTCTTGAACAAACATATCACCAATTTGTTAGAATAGCAGAGTAACTTGATTATTTACTCTCACTTGCTTTAAGATTTGTCTCTGAATTAATCAAGACATTTACTAACAATTTCTCATTGCCACTGATCACATCATGTGGAGTTTAATCAGAGGGATTTCTTAATTGTTTATAACTATGAGGTTCTCTTCAAATCTCCTTGGTGATATTCAACTGTTTTTATTCATTTGTTTAACCCTTGATCAATGTAGGTAGGGCAAAGTTTTATTTGCTTTTCCCCTTTCTTGATAGCAAAAGAAAACAAAAACACACCAAAACAAACAAACAAAACAAGAAAAACTCAATGCAATAGTACTTGGAAGAACAATGTATAAACTTAATTTTTTAATAAGACAAACACATTAATTGAATTTAAATTCATGTCCTTAAATAATAAAGGAATTTTTAGTGTTGCAGTTTTGGTTATGGTAAACTCAATGTAGTATAGATGTCCAAGTTCTAATTTTTTAGGAGAGAAAGTTTGGATATAGTAATTATTTCTATGGGTTTACCAGTTAGTTATCAACTTACTGGCTCTTTGTTAAAATTCACCCTTTTTTTTCTCTCCTTTGCAATACTCCAGATGGGCTATGGCACACCATTGACTTCCAGGGAATTTTTACAATATTTTATTGAGTAGATTCCAAACAAGTCTAGCCAGCACCCCAGTGGGAAGCTTTCTGCTGTCCACCACAGCAAGTTTCTCTTCAGTTAACTTTGTTATGAAGTGTGCTAACGCAATAAGCTCTGCTTTAGGGTATCGGAGGTAAGAGATTAAATTTATTTAACATATTTTAACTTTAGCTTCAGGATACTAAAGATAGGAGGTTGGTCTCTCCCAAGTCTTTTTCTTCCTTAGGTAATGTACTTCAGCCCCAATAGTTCTAGCTGTACCTTCATATCTGCTATTCCTGTTTCTTATAAATGTATGTTTATTTTTATTAGTAGCTAATTCCCCTTTACTATTTAACACATTGACATTAAATTTTCCCTGTTCAAATTACTGGTATAATTTTGCCTCCTGATGGGACCTTGATTGATATAATAAGGATGCAAATATTTATTATTAATAGATTGTTGTGTGTTAGTTCTTTGAGATTAAAATTTGCTCCTGTTTTTTCTAATTATTTTCCCCACCCCACCATCATAAAATCAGATAAATCACTTCGTATTCTTTACCTCAGAGGGAGGATGCACCAAGGCAAAAAGTATAATTAAAACTAGATTTGCTGTGCCAAACTGCTTAATCTATAGGAGGCTGCAGAAGATTTCTAACATAGATTAAAAGGCTATAGAATTAACACAAGGTTAAAATATTCCCTTATACCCTACATATGCCAACTCCCAGACTGGAGAAAAATGTTACCCTTTGTTTAAGATAAAAGGTACAGAAAGAAAAGGATGAGAGAAGAAATAGAACTGTGCCCCAAGGCCTTGACTGTTTAAAAATTTCTACGTTGCATTTATGACTGAAAGGAAATTTGACTGGAAAATTATTGAGTTCAAAGCTACTTCATTTAGACCTTACTTAACTTTTTTGAATGTGTATATACAGGCTATGCAGCCATCTGACACATTCTCTTTTATGGACTTGATGTTTTTTCCTTCTTGCTTAAAAAAAGAAAAAACTTAGACAAAATCTAAGTAGTGTTGATTAGACTGAATTGAATTTTTCATTAGCATGATATATTGTCCTAAATGTGTAGATTCTGTTATTTCTTCATTTAAGACAATTTTTTATCTTTAACACTTTTAAGATTGTTGGTATATAGTTAATCTTCTGTCTAGTTATAGAATATCCTCAGTGTCTGTGATCTGTCTTGATTACCTATCTTTGAAAACTACTATCTCCTCCAATTGTTTTTTTCTTTGCTGTGCATTTATCATTACCAGGAAACTTTTCTAATTATCTGATTGAATTTTCTGCCTGGTGAATTTTGTTCCTCTATTGATTATATAATAATGATCTTTTTGGAGTCAAATAGATTTTTTAAAATTATTTAATTTTGCTTTTTCATCCTAATCAGTTTTCTTTTAATTGATTTTGCAATTCTTATTACATCACTTTTTCCACTGTGTTGAGTTAGAAGTATTTATTAGAGGAGGGAAATATTTTCTTTCTTGAATATATCACTTCTGCAAAAGGTTCTTTCCTTCTTTACCACGAAACATTATTTGTCACTTCATTTCCTTTTTAAATTATGTTAATAGGTAAATGTTTTGCTGACTCTCCCATTACATATATTTTCTTTGAATTCATCTTTGATATGGGTAATTCTGTCTTGTTTTATTTTGGGCCCAATTCATTGTTGATGGCTAATCCTTGATTCAATTTCTCCCTTATATTAATGTCCTGTGTGACTTCTTCACATAGTCTGTTTATAGTCAGAATTAATTATGAATTATATGAATAGTTTCTTCAAATTTGATATCATAAATTTCAAACACTCTAAGACTATCTATAGAGAGTGCTTGGAAGGCACACGTGAACATGAGAAAAACACATTTATCCTCAGAAAATTAATGATCTAAATAAGGTAGTATGAAACTACCAAAGGGACTTTACACGTCTTGAGGAGAGCCAATAATGTTTTGTTTTATACAGAGAATATGAAGCTCAGTTTGATGCAGAAGATTTTTTTTCCTGTCTGGGTTCAGGTTTTCCTGAAGGTAGTTGAATCCATGGTCTTAACTTAGCTGCAGAGATTCTAGTCATCCTTTAGAATATTAGTGTGGGTTTAGAAAATCATAATGAAGCAGTATATACATTTATTAGGATTGTGAGCAAGATCTTTATGAAGTGCCTCTCTAAATTACACTATAAAGTAGACCAGTGTGTTTAGAAAAGTGTGCATAGCATATTTTTTCGTAAATGTAACATCTAACCTCTTAGACAAAGACCTCACTATTGACTAATTAGATATTATACAGCATTTGTTTAGCAAAAGTATATGACATCTTATATTTCTATTACCTTATTTCTAATCAACAGTATTTTTAGACGTAAGGCTAGTCAATAAAATAAAGTATAAAACTTGATTATAATATAAAATGAAAAAATGCAGAAAAGAAAAATAAATAGAGAAAAACTCTATTAGCTTTGATGTATTTATTGCTAGACTCCCTCTTTTTCCAAATCTAATGTGATATTTGCTTTTAATTACATTATAACATAAGAATGTTTCAAGGTTATTACAAATTCTCAAGTATGTTGCTCCATCCTAAGATCTTACCTTTATCCATTTTATTACTGTTGGTTATTATAAAATTATTATTGTAAATAAAACTACAATGCATGTTGTAGAGCATAATCTTTTGTTAAAATGTACTTTTCAAAATGTTACATTATGAGTGTCATGCAAATATAATCAATCACTCACCAAATATTTTGTTCAACTTGTTGATCAATGAGGAAACCATTAAGATGTTAAGTACTTCAAAGGAAAATTTGAAAACCAGAGATAAATAAAAACAATTAGAAATGCTCAACTTAATATGCTAATAATATAATTTTGTTTTGTGTCCTCTGATAATATAAAATGTAATGGTTAGGGTTATGTTTTTGAGGTGATAAGCCCATTTTATCTGTAGTGGATGGCATCCATTTGCATTGCTAAGGATAAGAGTAATTTGTATTGTTATTATTATTCAACAACACAGCTTGTACACTTACAGAGCTATCAACTAGACTGGACATTGGAATGAAAATCAAAAATGCAGATGCTTATATCCTAATACATACTAAGGTTCACATTCTAATTAATTTCCTTATATTATCAGATTATCTTAGAAGAGGCTATTATAAAGTATCTACAAAAGGATACTCAGTAGTCTCTTTTGCCCATGTGTAAGTCTTAGGATATTTTCCTGATACTGATTGGCAGTTCTAGCTAGTTTCAACAATAGATTTATCAGGAGTAAAATTATCACACTAAATATAATTAACGAATTAATAGACTAAAAAATTTAGAAGATGTTTTAACAAATATAACTCCTACTAATATTACTTGAAACTATCTTTTTTTTTTTTTTTTTTTTTTTTGAGACAGAGTCTCACTCTGTTGCCCAGGCTGGGTGTAGTGGCATGATGTCAGCTCACTGCAGCCTCTGAATCCCAAGTTCAAGCAATTCTCCTGCCTCAGCCTCATAGTAGCAGGGACTACAGGCGTGAGCCATCACGCCTGGCTAAGTTTTGTATTTTTAGTAGAGATGGGGTTTCACCATGTTGGCCAGGATGGTCTTGGTCTACTGACCTCATGATCCTCCTGACTCAGCCTCCCAAAGTGCTGGGATTACAGGTATGAGCCACCATGCACGGCCGAAACTATCTTTATTGACATTAATAATTGGAATTAAATATTATAATATTATAATGTTTCCAAATTTTGTTAATTTGCTAGGTACAGAAATATTTTTAGTGATTGTTACTTG
The DNA here is from genome assembly GCF_043159975.1 of Macaca nemestrina. Classification (NCBI taxonomy): domain Eukaryota; kingdom Metazoa; phylum Chordata; class Mammalia; order Primates; family Cercopithecidae; genus Macaca; species Macaca nemestrina. The sequence goes on from NC_092129.1 coordinate 84,032,407, forward strand.
ATTTTATTAATTTCCTGAAGCTGAACATTGAAAAATATGTGAGAGTCCTTTGTATTTTTTATATAGATGTTCTCTTTCTGATCTGTGTTTTTTTTTCTTGTTAAGCTTGTATCAGTGTCTTTATTGATTGATATGAATTTATTTATTATAAATATTGATCATCTTCATACTTGTAGCAAAATTTTTTTACCTAAATTAGTGTGGGTCCTTTCATTTTAATTATAAGTTCATTTTGGTTCTGTGGTTATTATTTTGACAGAAACTTTTACATGTTTGTAGAGGCAAATCTGTTAATCTCATTTTGGTTGATTCTGCTTTTAACCACAACAGTAATATATTCTATATATTGTATATATAAGAATTATATATAGTAATTTTAACTTTATTCCACCTGTTATTTCATACATGCTTATATTTGTGGGTATGTCTTGGGAAGATGACCTGAATATGTGTTTCCTTCTTGAATAATTCAGTCCCTTGTTCAACTATTATTCTTTTGTGGTAATATAAACTTTGTACATGAATTAGTATTTATTTCTGGGAAATTATGTCAAACTATGCTACATTGTATTAGCACTGCTCTTCTAAGGAGAAGCTGTTTTCATTACTTCCTGTTCCATAACATAGTTAAGTACAGTTAAAGGATAAAGGGAAAATTTCTTCTCTACTCTAGGGTGTTTATTTAACCTCCTTGTATTAGAATACACAGAGTCTTTTCTCTTTAATTTTTCTCAGCTAAACCCAAATCGGAATTAAACAACCCCTGAAAAATCATTCAGAAATGGATCTGTTTTTTTTTTTATCTCAGTGTCATCAATCCATCAACAGAAATGTAGTCACAAGAACCCCACATATTCCCATTTTGTTTTTGCATCACCTCACATTGAACTAGAAGAAAATAGTTCTCTATTTTTCAAGTAAGAATGTGAAAAAGAAAGTGAATATATATTTTAATATATTACATGTATATAAACTGTTTATACATTTATGTAAACAGATAATTTGTATATTTAGAAATGTAAACATGTATCTGTTTATATGTTAATATATTTATAAGTTATATATACACATTATATATAACACACAATATATAATTGCATAAGTTATATAACATTATATGTGATTCCATTTATATATAAATGTTCCATTTTTGCCATCGTCTTTTCCTCCTTTCTCTTAATTAACATCAGTTACAATATTATGTAACTTCACTTAGCTGAGAAATTATAAAGAAAAAATCAAATTTCAAAGCAAAATTAGGTGATTGCTTAAGAGAAACAACACAGGAAAAATGTAAAGCAAAATATTTCTTTGTTTTCTATTTTCATCAGCTATGATGAATGTTATAACCTACAAACCCAGAAAGAGAAAGCCGGGATGAATGACAAATGTTTCCTTCTCCCTATAATAGCAAATATGTGAAAAATTGATTATTCTAAAGCACTACATAAGAGTGTATATTTTTTTCAGAATTGTGAGATGTTAATATATCCATTTATATTTTAAAGTAATCATTTGTCATCCTGCCTGCTGTAGTATCTGGGTTATATGATTACCTCGACTCTGTTGACATTTTCCTGGTTGTAAGGATTTGGCATCTTTCAGATACTATGGCACTATATGTAGTATCTTAACCATTGTCTCAACCGTGCCATACATAGAAGGGTCATAACCCACTAGCTTCATAACATAATGTCTCTATGTACCCTAGGGTGTATTTCTTTACTCGAATATAGTTTCTTTGATTGTTCTTCCACAGCCAATGTATTTTCCTAGGGTTCATCTATCACAAAACAATTTACAGTGCCTCCCAAACCCCCACTACCTTGGTAAGAATGAATTTATGTTTCCTTTGTCTCAAAGTGAATGGCTCAAGTAATACCATATCCCTGAGGCCTTGTTCTTTAGGTTCTTTCCATTTAAAGAAAATACATTTAGGTCAGATACTGAAAAAAGGAGCTGTGTTTAGATAGCTGTGAGAACTGGTGAAAAATTGGTTGGCAAGCAAACTTTGTTAGGAAAGTTTGCTGAACTTAAGAGGCTTACATCTTAAAGAGTCTACAGCTTTACATTCTTTAAGATTGCAGAATTTGAAAAGTTAGTTTTAAGGAAAATAATGAAATTAGTAAAATTATAAAATGTTGTTATGATTTTTCAACTGTGTCAATGATACTTCCCCTCCATGAGTCTAGAAATAAATGAGGCATTGTTTTCTCTCCTGTGACATTTTTATTTTATTTTATTTATTGAGGCAAAGTTTCACTCTTGTTGCCCAGGCTGGAGTGCAATGGCACGATCTCGTCTCACTGCAACCTCTGCTTCCTGGGTTCAAGTGATTCTTCTGCAGCCTTGCAGATAGATGAGATTACAGACATGTGCCACTACACCCAGCTAATTTTGTAATTTCATTAGAGACGGGGTTTCACCATGTTGGTCAGGCTGGTCTCAAACACATGACCTCAGGTGATCCTCCTGCCTCAGCCTCCCAAAGTGCTGGGATTACAGTCATGAGCCACTGCACCCGGGCTCCTATGATTTTTTTAAATGAGCTTAATATGTAATTATATACTTGACGGGCACTACTGAGTCTATAGCATAAGAATGTATTAATATGGAGAACCTCAAGGCACATAAAACAATTATTTTGCCAATGTAATTTTGTAACCACAGAGTCAGAATGATATATCTGCATAGTACAGTGGGGTTTTCAAAATCATTTTAAATTATTTTGTGGTTAGTTGAAGTTAAATCGCAATTATATTGTCTGATTTTCATTCATCAGGTTCTAGGTCAGACTTGGTCACAGGAGAAATTTGTGTTAGATTTAAAAAGTGGAAGTAAAGGAGCAGCAAGTTTTCTCAACAATCAGTACAGAGCCGAAGGCATCACTGCAGCTCACATTTACTAATCTGGCTCTGAGTTAGACAACTAGATTACAGGTCCTTCTACACCTGCAAGATCTACTCCTTTAGTATGAGTCCCAGATTAAGCACATGCGCAGTTCTGTGAAAAAGGGCACTTAGTATTTTTTGCAAGTCTTTCATGTTGTCAATGTTAAATATCAGGAGACACAGAAGTGGGTTCCAGCTCATTCTCAGAAATTGCACTTTGTCTTTGTAGATTCCAATTTTTTTTTTTTTTTTGTCATCCTGTCTATTCTACTTTATCCCTATTTTGCTTGAGCTTACTTTCTTGTCTACTTGTATGGCTTACCTACAACAACTTCAGATTAATCACCAGATGCAGATACAGCAGCCTTCTGTAGACTTCTTCACCAGCAGCTCTTCAGTCTTTGTTTAGTGTCTTTTTTCCATATCCAATAAGTGGATGCTACCACCACAGCTGCTCTCAGACTTGTGTAAGATTGAATCCCAATTGTATGTTCTTTATTTTATTTTATTTTATTTTTTATGTTTTGAGACTGACTCTCACTTTGTTGCCCAGGCTGGAGTGCAGTGGTGCATCTCGGCTCACTGCAACTTCCACCTCCTGGATTCAAGCAATTGTCCTACCTCAGCCTCCTGAGTAGCTAGGATTATAGGCATACACTACCACTCCCGGCTAATTTTTGTATTTTTAGTAGAGACAGGGTTTCACCATGTTGCTCAGTCTGGTCTCGAACTCCTGACCTCGTGATCTGCCTGCCTCCACCTCCCAAAGTGCTGGGATTGCAGGTGTGAACCACCGTGCCCAGTCCCAATTATATATTCATAACTGTATTTCACTCATAGTGGTTCTGCTTTTCTACTCGAAGCATACTGACACATTTGGTGACAAAAAAGGGAAACTGAGACTGAGACAACTGTAGCTATTCATTAAAGTTAATTCCTCACATTTCCTGGGTCCAAAGCTACATTACATTCCTCAGAATTCTCCACAGTTTGGTGAACAGATACTTGTCTGACGCCATAAAAAAATCTGGTAGGATTCTGCAATGCTCTCTTATCACTCTTCTTATTGATGAATGTAGAAGGTCCAGTGGAGGATTCTGAGGACCACAAGGATGCCTGAACCACGAAAAGAAAGGAACTTGGCTTCCTAAATGATGACATAGAGTGTTCCTCTCTTCCAGTTCATACTGTCTTATAACATGAGTGAGAAATAACCCTTCTTTAAATAAATATCTATGATTTTAGAGCATTTTGTAAATGCAGTTAATACATTCTATCTAAAATGTTTGGAATAAAAAAGTAAAGTCAGAGCTTACAGATACCCATTTTTGATTTTTTTTTTTTAATTAATGGAATAAACTTTCTTAAAGGAATGAGAATAAACAAATATAAACAAACCAGAGTTTCTCAATTAATGTGGCTTAGGCAGATATGTTGAATCACTTAAAAACAGATATTGTGCTAGATAACTGTGTATCCTTATCTATATAAATCTATCCACATCCATAAGCAAATCCATGTCTACAAAAACCAATTGAAATTTGAAAGTTTCATAAACAGACAAAATTGTTAATAATTTCTAAATAAGTAGATTGATAAGAATGAAGATGCTAGTAAAATCTTCCAAAAAATAAAAACAATGTATTTCAACATAATGGAAATAAAGTTAACATCAATAGATGCCAGAAGAGTTTAGAAAAATTTCTTCAAAGGCATACATGGGCAAACTAAAGATACTGTGGAAATTTTAGAGTTATATTTACTGTATGTCCCTTTAAAAAAATTTAAAAAGGATATTTGCTGGGCAATACCCATCAAAAATTAATGAAAATAAAGACCTGGAATTTAAGGTAAAGGGAAAGATAAGAATTATAATTAAGTATAAGTTTTTCTAATATACACAAAATATATCATTTTCATATGTAGAATTATAAACATTAAATTATATGAGCTTTGATTTTGAAAATGTATATATTACATGCAATTCTGGTCATGATTTCAACAATATGAAATTTAATAGATGTAAAATTTAAGTAGAAAAATTAAAATTTACAATATAAGACGCACAGTTTTTTAAACAGAGAAAATATCAGGATTTACCCTACCAGATTTTAAATATCCTACAAAGTTATAATAATAAAAATATTGTACTGGAACAAATAAATAAAACAATAAAATCACATAACCCAGAAATGGACCTAGATATCAAAAGCAACAAAATAACTGATAGATACTGTGTAAAAAAATCAGTGGGAGAAAACATTGATGACATTGCATAACTAGATCACTTTATAAAATATAATTACCATATAAATAATAAGTTCCCAGTAGATTATACCAAACGAGATTGCAATTATGGATAATAAACCAAAACAGTAATTTAAAAAAAAAAAGTAGAACTGAGTGGGAAAAAGATTTAATACCCACAAAACAGAAGCAACGAAGAAAAGACAAAGATTTTGTGTTCTGTGAAAAATAACACAACCAAAATTATTTCATGGATCACAGATCTGGAAGAGCTATTTGCAATGTCCAAAATCCTGAAGCTGTAATCTTAAAAATTCACAATAAATAGTTAAAAGAAGACGAGGATATAGAGAAATGTGTATATATGCATGTGTGTGTTTGTTGGGTGGAGTACAAGGGCTAAAGGAAAATCTTTCAAAGTAAAAAGAAAACTATTAAAAACATGACAAATGCACAAAGTATTTAAATTGATAGCAAGCTGAAAAATATAAAATGAATAACAAGTATGAAAGGAGCTCTAAATCTTGAACCAAATCCTGGAAACACATCAAAACAGAATCTCTTTAAAACATAAATCATACAGGACCTACGAAACAAAAATACAAGTTAAAAAACAAAAACAAGATACACAGGTAACAAATAGCATGATGAATGGAATGGTACCTCACATCTCAATACTAATATTGAATGTAAATGGCCTAAACGCTCCACTTAAAAGATACTGAACCACAGAATGGATAAGAACTCTTCACTCAACTATCTGCTGCCTTCAGGAGACTCACCTAACACATAAGGACTCACATAAACTTAAAGTAAAGGGGTGGAAAAAGACATTTTATGCTAATGGACACCAAAAGAAAGCAGGGTAGCTCTTCTTGTATCAGACAAAACAAACTTTAAAGCAACAGTGGTTAAAAGAGACAAACAAGGGCATCCTGTTGGACAAGGTAAAAGACCTTGTCCAACAGGAAAGTATCACAATCCTGAACATATATGCGCCTAACACTGGAGCTCCCAAATGTCTAAAAAGATTACTAATAGACCTAAGAAATGAGATAGACAGCAACACAATAATAGTGGGGGACTTTGATACTCCACTGACAGCACTAAGCAGGTCATCAAGACAGAAAGTCAACAAAGAAACAAGGGCGTTGCTTTTAGAAAATTCAACCCTATGTGTTAAATAGCCTAGGAACTTCAAGGGAAAAACTGTTTGAAAGTGAGATCAACAAAAAATATACACATTAAAAGATAGACTTATTAAAGAATTATCACAAAAGTGAGGGACACATAAGTAAGCTATAAAATCTAGTGATATAGAATGAGAAATTAAAAGTATAGACTAATGAAAGGCATTTATAGAAAACTCACAATAGTGATTACTTTTGGAGAACAGAAGGGAATTAGGTTTAGGAAAGATCACATGGAGGGACTATTTTCTTTCTTTCTTTCTTTCTGTCTTTTCTTTTTCTTTTTCTTTTTTTTTTTTTTTTTGATACAGAGTCTCACCTGTCACCCAGGCTGGAGTCAGTGGTGTGATCTCAGCTCACTGCAACCCCTGCCCCCTGAGTTTGAGCAATGCTCCTGTCTCAGCCTTCTGAGTAGCTGGGAATACAGGTGTGTGCCACCACACCCAACTAAGTTCTACTTTTTTTGTATTTTTAGCAGAAACAGGGTTTTGTCATATTGGCCAGGCTAGTCTCCAACTCCTGACCTCGTAATCTGCCTGCCTGGGTCTCCCAAAGTGCTGAGGTTACAGGTGTGAGCCACCGTGCCCAGCCTGGGACTATTTGACCTGGGTGATGGTTACAAACATTTTCACCTTGAATTCTACATTATTTTGTGTGATGGTTGAAATCTGTTTTTTGTTTTGTAATAAAAGAGCTTACATACAAATAAGAAGAGACTATAAGTGCACACGTTGCTCAAATTAATCAGCCAACTCTGGTTCAGGCCAAATCAATGTTTGAAACACTATCTCTCACACCTGACACTTTTTTAGGCCACAGGAAAACACTTAACATCTTTTGCCGTATGTCTTTAAAACAAATTTAATTGTTTCAAAATGCCAGTAAATTCTCTCTTTATATTTACTCAAAGAATAGCTTACAGATATGCACAAAAGGAAGCATACAAGCTACCATCAAACTTAAGCATTTTTCCGTCTATTTGAAACATTCTATGTGTTTATCAATAAAATATATTTGGACTAACAAGGTTTTAAAACAAAAGACAAATATCTGAAAGACATATTTTTGAGCAATCAAATATGACCAAGATGAATTACAGCTATATACTATTCATGTAAAAGAAAAATAATACCAACTATAATGCATAATGCAATGTGTTGACTGGGCATATGCTTATGTTGTCACAGGCATAGAAAATATATTTACAGTGGTACATCCCAAATTATCAGTAATCAAATAATATTCCTCTCTTTAAAAAATATTAAAATATATTTTGGAAGGAAAATGTATTTCAGGGTTACTTTCAAAATCAAATAAATTTTAAAAGTTAGTATAGTCCCAATCAAAATTCCAAAAGATTTTTATGAATCCCATAATGTGATTCACAAAGAAAATGAATTAAAATATTTTAAAATTGGAAAATTTGTTGATAACACAAGAGTTAACACCTATAATGCAATGTGCTAAACAACATTGTAAAAACTATACATATATTCATTTAATCATTATGTCAATCTTATATGATATACTTATTATACCCATTTTATAAGATGAGAATCTAAAAACAGAGAGATAGTGGAACTTGCCTAATTAGCAATTGGTAGCGTTAAGATTCAAACACCATATTGCTAATTCTGTGATCTTAGGCAAGTTCCATTATCTCTCCAGGATCTGTATCTGAATCAGGGTTCTATATTTCATTTCTGAGAGGGATCATATTATTTTATATATATCATAGCTGTGTGACATTTATGCAAAATAGACAAATGAATCAGTATATGTGTATATACATATGCAAATATATGTCAGCTTTGCTTGTGATAAATTTGTTGTTTCACATTTAATGAACTAGGAAAGTTATCTTTACTATTATTAAGATAATCATCTACTTATTTATATTAAAAAAGACATATATATCTTACCCTATTCCAAAACTAAATTCCAGATAAATAAAAGAATCTTGTGTTCATATGTGAATTCTAGGTTTAAAAAGATCTCACAAAGTCAGGCAAAGGATGAAGAAACCACAGTAAATAAAATTATTTTTTAATCTATAAATTTCTCAAAAACAAAATATATCTTTAAAAAGATAAAGAAGGCATGATACGGTGGCTCATGTCTGCAATCACAGTACTTAGGAAGGCTAAGATAGAAAAATTGTTTGAGCCTAGGCATTTAGAGACTAGCAACATAGTGAGACCCATCTCTAAATATTTTTTAAATTTTAAATTTCATAAAATTGGCCTTATATGAAAACTGTATTTTTTTTCAGTAATTATACATTTGAAGTATTTTGAATAGTTAAAAACATAAATTATACATTTGAAGTATTTTGAAGAATTAAGAAAATAAATTATACATCTGAAATATTTTGAAGAATTAAGAAAATAAAGTTTCTTCAGGGTTTTGGGACAGGTGGGCTGGCTGATTTCCTATTTTAAGATGGTCTAAGGAAAAGGATAAAAGCCCTTCAATGAAGCCCTAGCTTATCTAACCCACAGCCAATCAGTAACAAAAGGCTCAGTAAGCTATTAATCGTTAAGTTTCTCTTTCAGGGGCTAACCATTTCCCTGGAGCCTCACATGTGCAGTTAGACTTTAACCTAAAGTTACCTTTTCCTCATTTTAATGATCAGATTCATGCTGAGGGGTAGAGATTTGAAATGTCAATGTTACATGCAATGTATGAAGAAGCATGTTGAGCAACTGCACAAGTGCCAGACAACTCCTCTTATACATGCCCTGAAGTGACCCTTCCCTATGAAAAGACTCTGAGCTACACACCATCCTCAGGGAGCAGCCTACTCCTTTTTCCTTTCTAGGGACTAGTTCCCTTGTGCACAAGCTAATAAAATCTCCTTTAATGCTATGTTTGGTAATCTTTAAAACTATTTTGCATTGTTAAATCAAGAAAATTAACCACACACTTTCTTCTAAACATCATGTTTACTATGTAAATGAAACTAACATGTCCAAAGTTTTCCTATTCATTTATCTGATCTAGTTTTTATTGAAGTAATAAAATAAATAAATACCATTTAAATTTAAAATCTAATCTTCAAAAGAGTTTTCTGAAAATAGAAAATGATTTTGATTTCTCTAACCATTTACAGATTAAAGTTTCTTTTCCAAAGAGAGTGCTTGGTTCTTTATAAACTGTAATTCTGAATTTAAAAAAAAAGTTTATTGAAAATCATGGATCAGGTTTGTGACAGTTTAGTACCTACTGTTATTCTTAGGAAATGTCTTCATATTTTACAATATCAAGTTAAATGGGATGCTACAAACACTGTCAGTACCTTACAAACAATACTCTATTTAACCATCATTTACATTAAAACTGACTTAAGTGAAGTTCACACAAATGCAAGTTTTCAAATAAAGGAAGTAATGGGTATTCAGCCTGACATCATGAATTACTGGCTGCCCAACTTGCTCTGAGGATTCAGAATATTGAGCAAAAAAATACACATTTTGGGGTTACCAACCCCAGGAATCTTGTACTTGCGCTAAGCTTTAATTTTAATTAAAAAGAAAAAAAAAAGAACTGGAAAAATAAATTTGGGCAAAATCAGGAATGGGAAACCTTATGAGAAAGGAAATTTAATGTTAAACTTATCTATATTTTCTAAAATGCTCAAAAGCTGCCAAAATGCCCTATTTATTAATAAATATTAAATTTTAGTTTAAACTATTTTTGCACAAATGGTTCTCGCTTGAGGATTTATGAATTTATTAATCTATTGAAAAATATAAATTAGTATCCTAAAAAACTATTTTGAATATTTTGTATTACTTAAAAGCAATTTTGACAGAATGAGGACTGAAGAATTGCGCAATTGGAATGTAAAATTTGAATCCTTAACCTTTTTAATAAAAATAATTGCTCAAAATTTTATCATCATATTTCACAAAGGCTATTAATTTGCTTTTTCTCAAACACAACAAGCCAGGGAAGTGTTCCAAATGAAAGCCCTAACAAGATTTATTATCCACATTGCTTGAAATTCAACAAATCAAGCTTCAAATAAAGATTTTATTAAAATATACTCAAAATTTATATATCATGATAAAACTAAATGACAAAATAACTACATAAATATTCTGAGGACAAAATAATAAAAATTAATTATGAAACATCAAAATGTGAGTCAAAAATGAAATAAGTTTTGTATATATAAAGAGTGTGATGAAACTAGCAAAATCTCACCTTGGCATTATTTAGAGTTTTATGACATTTTAAGAACTTTTTCAGTTTTCATGCCTATGTTGTCTTTTGTAATTTTCCAAGCAATTTCCTTCTCATCATTTTCTTGACATTTCAGTTATCTTCACAAAAAAAAAAAAAAAATCTATTTGTTTGCTAAATAAAAGCTGTTTTTTTCCGCCACAGGGAAAAAAAAATTCCTTAACTGGAGGCAATTTGAAAATCTGAACAGGCAAAGAATATATATTTCCTATTCTGTATTGTGTAAATTCAGTATGATTATCTTGCATATATTTCACTTCTCTCAGTACTGACCTAGGAGGAATCCCATCTTATTTGTGCCTTTCTCAATTAAGTCGCGGAAAGCATTTGTACATCTCAGTGCTTAGATTTCGATACATAAAACACAATGGCTATAATGTTCATTAATGTTTTACCAATTTGTTCCTAATATTAACTCTGAGATAGTTTTATTTCTTGTAACTTGGCTTATTCCAAGCATACTATGTAATGCATTGTTGTATACTGTGTTTCTGAAATTCCTCGAGTGGAATGCAATTTTAAACTCTGAAATACATTATTATATAGAGATTTAAGGAATCATATTATCCTCAAATAAATCTATGATATATTGCAGGGAAAGTTATTGAGTATGCTAATTATTTATATTATTTTATTGCAATTCAAATCCTTTTTATTGCAATGTTAATAGATGTAGTTTTTATTTAAAAAGCATTATGTATAACTTTATTAAAATAGATATTCAAACATTAGAACTTTAGGAGATGTATTCAAGCTAATTGAAAAAATAGAGGGCATTAACTGTGTACCGAGCACTGTACTGTTTACCAAATATACAGAAAGTCTTATAAAATAGTTATCTCCACCAAAAGAGGAGATCGGTCTGAGCTATTCATTTGATACCTGGGTTAAATATACAAAAATGGTTAATCTTATCTTGATAGATAACGGTGATTGATTAAATAGCTCCCTATAATACTGAGCACTAGAGCTGTGCATTCCTTAAGCAATCTGTGTTCTAGATGACCCTTGGAGAAGCAACTAGAAAGCATTGGTGTTTAGGCACATCGCTTACAACTTTTGGGCTTAGGTTTCACCATCTAGGTAATGAGAAGATTTTTCCAGGTGAACAATTGAGGAAAAATATCTTACATTGTATCTCTCTGTCCCGCTAGTAGTATGAATAGTAGTATGAATGGTTTCCTTAGTACCAAACAGATTCCTACACTAATTCCTCATGAACAGATTTCATAGTTTCACTATTATGTGGTATGAGAAAATTGTGTAATTGTAAGTAAATTTCAATTTTATCAAATAATTGTCAGTGAAAACAAAACTTTTATTTGCCTTCACAGGTAAACATGTAAATGGTCCCATAATGAGGATGACACTTTATCTTTTATTTTATATTTTTCCTTTAAATGTTTATTTTTCTAACAATTTTGGGGTTGAATCATACTCCTGAAAAATACAGTGCTGAATGCAATAATACCAAATGTCCAAATCTTTAAAGTCTAAATTCCTAAAGTCAAAAATCACTAATGCCTGAAATCCCCAAAATCACAATCACAGCATAAAATCATCATATTAGATAGAACTAGTAACTTGTTATTTTCTTTACTTGGAAATTAAGTTTGACGCATATGGATGTCAAGCTGACAATGGGTGGACTTGTTGAATTAATTTTAGATGTTAATTTGAGATTACAAAATATCTAGAATGCGGTAAAACAATTTGTTATGCTACGTATTTAATCTTTGCATTATTTTCAATAACAGAGGTGCAAACTGTGTATAGAATTTTAGAAAATTCTTATTCATTTTATGCACTTATTTATGTAAATGCAATGTTTGCATGATATATGTTTGTGCCCCCAGTTTCTTTTCTTTCCTTTTCTTTTCTTTTCTTTTTTCTTTTTTTTTTCTTTTCTTTTTTTTTTTGAGACAGACTCCTACCCTGTAGCCCAGGCTGGAGTACAATGGCGTGATCTAGGCTCACTGCAAACTCTGCCTGCCGGGTTCAAGCAATTCTCCCTGTCTCAGCCTCCCGAGTAGCTGAAATTACAGGTGCCTGCCACCACTGTGGGCTAATTTTTGTATTCTTAGTAGAGACTGGGTTTTTCTGTGTTGGCCAGGCTGGTCTCAAACGCCTGGCCTCAGGCATCCCAAAGTGCTGGGATTACAGGCGTGAGTCATGTGCCCCCAATTTCTAACACAGAGCTCCTAAAACTCTCTTAATCTCCTGAGTTATAGGAGCGCTAAAATCATCTTTTTAAAAATACTTGGTCTTTGACATCAGTTTCACACACAGAGCTCCTAACACACAGAGCTCCTTGGAACCTCCTGGGTAATAGGAGCATTTTTTGTTCTAATGAAGCAACTCTTGTTGGGCTTCTGGGTAGTGGCTGGTCACCAAAAGGATCCAGCCATAATTATTGAAGCTTGGAATTTTCAGCCCACCTAATCCTCTGGGAACTGGAGAAAAGCTGGAGACTGAGTTAATTATCGATTACACTGTGATGAAACCTCCAAAATAAATAAATAAATAAATAAATAAACCCTGAAGTACAAGGTTTGGAAAGCTTCCATAATTCATATTCTGAACAAAAGTGTTTCAGGTTGGTATCCACATGCCAGGAGGGTTGTGTACCTCAACTCCATCGGGACAGAAACTCCTGCACAGGAAACCCTCCTAGATCTCCATCTACGTGCCTTTTCATCTGGCTATTCATCTGTATCCTTTATCCCATCCTTCGTGATAAATTGGTAAATGTCAGTATACGTTTCCCTGAGTTGCATGAGCCATTCTAGCACATTATAAAATTTTAGGAGGAGGTTGTAGGAATCCCTGATTTGCAGGCAGTCTGTTAGACGCACAAGTGACAATCTGGACTTGTAACTGGTGTCTGAGGTCAGGGATAATCTTGTGGGACTGAACTGTTTACATGTGGGATAGGCATTAAATCTATAAAATTAGTGTCAGAATTGAGTTAGATTGTAGGATACTCAATCAGTGTCAACTAAGAATTGGAGAATCGCTTGGTGTGGCAAAACTCCCCCAAATCTGGTGTCGGAAGTGTTGAGTGTAATAGAAGATTGTTTTTCTTTCAATATCACATTGACAAGCTTTAAAAAATGTTACCCTATTTTTAAACAGAACAAAAATTGAAGGCCTTCCCCCTCCCCAATAATATTACAATCTTTGGAGAGATTTTATCACAATTTTTGTGTGAGTTTATACTTTCTAAAACCTCTCCCTCTAAATCATTGCGCATTTTTACATCTTCCATAAATATATAAGGAATTATTACCTCTCATGTTATATATTTTTATATATATATATTTATATATACATAAAAGGATAAGTAAACCCACTTGTTTGTTCATTGCTGATTGGTTCTTCAAACGTGTCCTCAGCATTCCATAGAGAACCCACATTTGAAGAGTAAATGCCAGCCATTCCTCATAATGTAAAAAACAGTGCTCAATTTGTACAATGAAAAAGTTAATTGAGCCATTCTAAATGCAGTTAACCCTTGAACAATGCAGGGTTTAGGGGCACTGACCCCTCTCCAACTGTTGTCACAGTCGAAAATTCATTTATAACTTTCGGATCCCCAACTCTACTAATAGTTTATGTTGACTGGAAGCCTTATGGATAACATAGTCATTTAACATATATTTTGTATGTTACGTGTATTATATACATATTTTGTGTGTTATATGTTTTATGTATATTCTTACAAAAAGGTACGCTAAATAAGAGAAACATGATTAAGACAATTATAAGAGAAAACATATTTACAGTATGTACTGTATTTATTGATATCATAAGTTTACCTTATCTCTTTATAAGGTGAATCTTCTGTCTGAAATGGCAGGCAATCACAGCTGCAGACCTCAATCTCTGGTACGTATCAAGCAACTTTCTTGTAATGTCATGACTTGTCTCTGCTACTTGGAAGCACTTCCAGCATCACTAGTGGCACTTTGCGTGAGTTCCATGATGTTATTCAACATTTACAGTATTGCGCTAAACACAATAAAAAATATGTGAGAACCACGAGAGATCACTTTATATGTTATATGCAATTTACTGGAGAAATGAACTGCTCATGCAGAGACGATTAGCATCACATGGTGTTTTAAGCATATACTCGCAACACTTAAGCTCACTGCAATAGCAATGAGAAACAGCTATGGAATTATTACAGCAGTAGAGTATGTACTACGGTTAATTTTATGCAGTTATAATTTAATACTGCATCTTTATATTTGTTTACATTTCTCTCCACTGCAAATGGCACCATGTACTCTCTGTGTTTGTGTATGTTAAGTTTTTATAAATGTTAAATTTTTATTAAAAATTTGTGTATATTTTGTGGTGGGAAATGATGCTACAGACTTATATCTACATATATTTTTGCATACATGGCATACATAACATTTTCTTATTTTTATTTTTTTGGTATATCTAGGGTGGCAGTTCATCTGTGAGTTTTCTCAAATTGTCACAGATCTCCAAAAATTGTTCCCATATGTTTATTTTAAAAAATCCATGCATAAGTGGACCTGCACAGTTCAAACCCTTTTTCTTCAAGGTCCAGTGCACTGTAGCAGAGATATAATCTAATGAAATAAAGGATAACAAATTTTATTTTTTTTGAATTTACAATCTGCTTTTAAGATTTTTTAAGCAAGATAGAAGAAATATATTTGATATCTTTTTTACTTAGTCTGAATAAAATTATTATATTACTTTGAATAACCAGTGAGCAATTTTCTTTTTTATTTCAAATAATATATAAAGTTACTATTAAAATATAGATGTGATTACATTTTAACAGCCAATTGAATGCATATTACATTTTATTTATTAAATCATTGTTTTGTTATTTGTGTTATTTTTCAAAAGCTTTTAGCAATACAATTTGTAAGATAAAAGCATATTATAACAAAATAACAATATACTAATACTTTCAACATTTCTTCTTTGAGGTGTAAAGCATGTGAGAGCCCTCTACTAAGTAGGAGAAGAATTAGATTGTAGTTAGAAAATCACTAGTTGATTGCCAAGGAAAAATGTCTTAACCTCTCAAAAACTCATTTTCTTCTTCTGACTTTGTACACAGAATAAGCTCCAGGCAATCTTACAAAAATTAAATACTAGATTAGAGAGATTTCTCCCAATTCATTATCAGAATTCGCCCAGTTGGCAATTATCTTAAGATATTTTCAAAGATTAAGAAGCAAAATTGTTGTATTTTGTGGCCATCATTGGGTCCAGTTTAGTATGACCAAAATCTTAACAAAAGTTGTAAGCCCACTTTAAGAAAAATAATCAAACTAAGCACAGAGTCTTGAAAGCAGCCCATGCAAAGGAGAGACTCTGAAGCTTAAACTGTATTAGCTTTTTGCAAAATGTGTAATAAATAAAAGGAGCTAGATTAGAAAGAGATGCTTAGAGAGAAATTGGATACAATGAAAAAGAAGAAAATGTGTTCCAGGACCCTGTGGTTGAAGGCAGTATAGTGTGTTCAATGAAATGAAAAAAAAAGAAAAACAAAACGAAGCAAAACAAAAATCCCTGTGTGGCTGGAATGGATGCAGCTTAGGAGAATGTGAGCATTAAACCAGATAGATGTAAAAAAAAAAAATAAGTTGATAAAGGGTACTGCAAATATTAAGAACAATTATGTATTTAACATTGTCTTTACATTGAACAAGAGTATATGTTTTGAGAAGAGGCCAGTGAGGTACATGTGACCCTCAAAACATAAAACTCTTTTAGGCCATTTTAAAGAGTTCTGTCTGCACTTTAAAACAAATACAACTCTCAGAAAGTTTTGAATTGGATAGATAGGAATGGGAGTGGGGCCGATGAATGCCAGCAGATTTGTGTTTCATCAAGAGCACTCTGTGGTGTGTTTAAACATGAATTAGGAAAATTAGATAATAGGAAGAGGCTGATGAAGCAAAACAGACAAAAATAGTAGTTAGACTGAGTGATTCTGGTAGATATCAGGGAAGTGATCTGATCTGAGATGTACTTTGAAGGGAAAGTCCACAGGAAAATTGAAGAGGGCATTCATTGTCTGATGACTCCTGGATTTTCAGTTTACATAATAGACAAGTTGTAGAATCTAGAGGAAATGCAAATTTGAATAGGAGGAAGATGAATTCAGTCTGATTCCTTTAGTGAGAGGTGGTATGCAGACATCCAAGAGGTAAGGCCAAATAGACTGTTGGGAGGTCTAGATCTGTATGGTCCAATCAGTAGCCCGTAGACATGTGGTTATTAAAATAAAATTTAAAATTCAGTTTTTCAATCTCACTAGCTTCATGTCAGGTACCCTCTAGCCAAGTGTAGCTAATGGCTACTATTTGGGTCAGTCCCAATATAAAAAATTTTCCATCTTAGTGGATAATTTCGTGGGAGTACACTGGTCTAGGTAAAATTCAATTTGTGATTTTCCTGCAGAAAGGGGTAAATAAAGGTGTTAGAGGAAGAGTAACGAATAGAGCTGCTACTTGCAGAATGCTATCTTTAAACAGAAGAGAAATAATGACCAGACAAGTAATGTGGAAGGCCAAGGAGGTTGCATTATTAAACTCAAGGACATAAAACACTTCAAAATATGGGAAATGGTGAACAGGGCTGAATGCTGTTAAGAAGCAAAGGCAGGCCAGGTGCAGTGGCTCACGCCTGTTATCCCAGCACTTTGGGTGGCCAAGCCGGGGGGGATCACTTTAGGTCAGGAGTTCGAGACCAGCCTGACCAACATAGTGAAACTCTGTCTCTGCTAAAAATACAAAAATTGGCCAGGCATGGTGGTGGGCACCTGTAATCCCAGCTACTCAGGGAGCTGAAAGAGGAGAATTGCTTGAACCAGACAGGCGGAGTTTGCAGTGAACTGAGATCACGCCACTGCACTCCAGTCTGGGTGACAGAGAAAGACTCCCTCTCGGGGGGAAAGAAAAAAAATAGTGATATTTCCCATTTTCAGAAGAGTGTTATGATGAAGGCAAGAAGGGAGTGTTCTGAAGAATTAATGAGATTAGAGAATTAGTACAACATTATGGATAAAATCTTCAATATTTGGTTGTGAAAGAAAAAAGACAAAGTGCAATAGCTCCAGGACCATGAGTTGTCAAGTGGGAGATCTATATATCTACATATGTATGTACATATCTATCTATTTATCCATTTATCTATCTATACATTCAGGTCCATTGAAAGAATGTGAATGAATTGAATGAATGAATTTAACTTACAGGATAATTATCTGTTAGAAAGGGAAAAGAGGTAAATATACAAGAGTGAGAATAAATAATCTATGATGGAATATCCTAAGGAAAGAGAAGAGATATAATACAAAGCAAAAAGTGGAAAGATTATCCTGGGATAGATTAATACAATTTACCAGAGTTTCTGTGATTTTAGTATTTGAGTCATCTTTGAATTCATTGGCTTTGCTTTTGTTTTTCTAGTATGAAGCAATCCAAACATCTGGTTTCCACATGCACAAAATGTATTTTACTTACAGGTATTTCTATTTCCATGCTTGTCTGTTGTTTATATTTGCTCTTCCATAACAATTTCAGCTAACTGAGTCAATGAAGCTTAATCATGCAAGACGCCTCTGTATTTCTCCCACATAGTAGTTACTTACCAAATGTTAACTCCTTTCCCTGTCTGAGGAAATGGAACACTATCAATGATTTAGAGTTAATAATTACATGGTTAGATTTTTTTGGGGGGTAATTTCTTCTTCAGTTAAGTAGACAATATTTCTAAGCCAAGAAAAAACTGAAGTTAGGGCAGATAGTCATAGATAAATGCAATAAACCAGCAGAGAAATGACAAAAGCCAATGTTGTCAGAGTTATAAATGAGAAAAGTCAAGACAATGAAATAAATAGCAACCCTCCAAGAAAAAAGAAACTGGAATGTAGAATTATCTACAACAATAAGAATTTTGTTGGCTTCCTGTTTGTATTTTTAAAATCACTTTGTCTAAGATTTAACGTTAGTAACCGCATTGCAGCGTGTGTTCGTTTTGTCTATTTTTGTATGCATTGATGAAGTGCATAACATATGCCTATATGTTGAATAGATATACATAATATATGTCTATATATTGAATGGATACAGATTATATATCATACTCATATTCAAATTAAATTTGTATCAAAATATACCAAATACTTATTGCATGAGTGTGTAGACTTAATTTTTTTATCTCCATACAGTTTCAACTTTTTAGATATATTTGGAAATTCATACATGAATCAAGTAAACAGGTATCAACCAATAAGTTCAAAATATTTCAGAAACTTGGAGTAGTTAGCTCAGCTAGGTCCTTATAGATGAAGTGGTTATTATAGATGAAGTGTAATGCTTGGATTCATTATATTTAGAATATATAGAGATAAAATCATAGATGAAAGTTATAGAAAGGACTAAAAAATTAAGAATATTTTACAATAATAAGAATTTAACAACCCAAAATGCATTTATATGTTTCAGCATGTTGTTTTTCTAAAACGAAAAACTATATCTTTCTTGTATTTTCATGCTCCTCACAGAATTGGTCAGGACTTAAGTTACTTCTTTGTCATCTTAATGTTCCGCTAATTAGACAGCTTAGTCTTGAGCCTTTGCCTAGCTTGTGGATTCATAATACAACTAAATGTCTCCATCATACTGCATTTTTATTAATCATCTGAATTACCTGAAAATATCACAGATGGAACCAATCATGTTCATAAAATATATGTTCTTACTATCCATTTCACATCTTGGCTAGTGGCCTAAGTATATACTCAGTTACCAAGTCTTGAAACTTGAGGGTTCTACTGGATTCCACCTTTTTATTTATTCCACTCTTTTAGACAGAGGTTCTGATTCATTTAAAATTTCTGTTCTGTGAGAATCTTGTTCCACTCTGGTCCACATGGCAATATTTCCTTGATGATAAAGAAAGAGAGAAACATAAGCTTACTTAAAGGTCTCTGTAAAATGTATTTCCAATATGTTAGCTATCTCTATTTTCAATTATGCAGGTTGTAAGGCCCCTACAGCCTCCAACATATTCTGAGTACCAAAGCCTAGGAATAGAGTCCATCCTGTGTTCCTACTAAGGTTCTGTGTGGACTCTCTCATCTCGTTCTTTGTCTTAAAATAATTGTAATGCTCTTGGAATTTTGATAGGGAAGTAATGCCTAGATTTATTTTGAACTGAAAATGTCTCTCAAATTGCATGAACTATGTTACATCTGCTTCAGCTACAAACTCCAAAATTTTTTAAAATGACCAAAACATTTAGTCTTTCTTCTTCTCTTTCTTCAAAATTTAGCCCAGAAATTTCAAGAACATATTTGGGTATATTTAACATATTTTACAGTCTATGATTTTGAATATTACTTTTCTTCAACACTACTTATTTAGCAAATGCATTGTGTTTGTTTCTTCCATTCATTTATTGCAAACAGAATGCAATATAATCCCTTTCTTTTGTTTCTTATACAGTCATTTCTACTACTTCAGAAAATGGAAGGGGGGAAAAAAAAGATCACCTTATTTTTCCCAAACTATCTGGAATAAAAGATCACCTTACTCTTCCCAAATACGAATGAATATACACTGAATGATGCTAAAGTCATCATAGCATAGCATTTAGAAATGTGTGTTGAAAAGTCGAGCAGGACTAAATTGATATGTCAACGACCACAAACCAACTGGAAATATTTATAAAAAATAATAAATATTTTCAGATGTGATTTTATGCAAGAATGGGTTGTAAACACCTTGAATAAATAAGAAATAAGAATCAATTTTCCTATCATGAGGTCCCTGAAGTTTGGTCTCTTCTGAACCTCCATGGAAACCAACAACTGCTGAGCTCTCAGGCAGCCAACCTTGTATGAAGCTGAGATGCAGGACCCAGACCCCAGTCTAGTATGTTATACTGATGCAATCACATGTGTGAGAACCCAGACTTCTGACACACCATGTTGCTTCTTCACATTGGTATTTCTCTAACCACGGATGCTGATCTGGGAAATTTGGGCTTGTACCAACATCCTGCCCGTCAGAGAGCTATAGAATCTTACCTCCTTAGTCAGGCCATGGAGGGGATGATGGTTTTTAATTATGCAGCTTAAATAGCCCTACAGTTATAAAACAATAATTTTAATTATTTATTTGAAAGTTATGCCTCTCTCAGCAAAATAAAAGTTTTGTAAGGGCAGGCAACATTCATCGTTCTATCCCCATCTCTTAGCAAGATGCCAAAGAGTTGACATTTTATAAATTTGTGTAAACTAAAATCTGCCATAAAAACACCACTCAGAATCTATTGTGACATAAATAACCAAAATATTTAGATAATAAAGTTCAAAGCTACAATTTGAAAGAAAATGATGCCACCATCTGGCTCATCACAAAGAGAAAGAATTACAAAAATAATCTTTCAGAGTACTGATTACAAAGTCAAAATATACTTGATAACCCTTTGAGAGAAATAAAAATTTTACCAGCTATGCTTTCTTAACATGTCACTTACAATAGAGAAATAAAAATTTTTACCAGTTATGCTTTCTTAAAATGTCACATAATTTCAAAACAATATTGAAATATTTGGATTTGAACAATGATCTGACTAACTTTCATGGCATTCTACGGGGCATATGAGGTTTATTGAATGGCTTCTTATGGTTACAACATCTGATCTATTGGTCCAAAAGAGTAAAAATTACTGCTGTCATTTTGATCTTTTATTTTTTATTTGTATAATTGTATCTTCTTCAAAAGCTGGTAGCCTAAAACAATTGATTTTAAAAAGTTGATTCCTATCCTGCCATTTATCTAACAAAATATCTCCCTGAAATCATAGGTTGCAATTATTTCTTAAAATACTGGCATATCTTGTACTACATGCCACATATTCTAATTTTCATGAATATTCATCCCTTCCTATACCATACTATGTATTTCTAGTTCACTGATAATGATTTATAAAGATATTAGATATTTAGTTTTCTCATTTTGGTATGTAGGTATGAGGTCCAAGCACATACAATACATGGAAGTTTTGCTTTTCACATGGGAATGGTTATATAAATAAATATTTTTTAAAAAGTGCTTCAGGAAAGAGGAAAATCCAAGTGGTTGCAAAAACAGTGAAGGTGAGATAGCTGCCAAGTTTGCTCATCTGTAAGGGGCACTAAAATCTAGAGATCATGTTCACTGAGCATGTTAACTATTCACAATTTTACCAATAGAGGCACTGCCCTTAGACTGAATTTAAAATAAGAATAAAAACCAAAGAGAACAAATATATCTAGAGAAAACCAATCTCAGCCTAATTAATTTTTCACTGAGCATATAAATTCACAAATGGATTTTTAAGCCAAATGTCACATGGTACATTTTAGTTAGACCAAACCATATTATTCCACTCCTGCCCCCTCCCAAATCCCATGTCCTCACATTTCAAAACAAATCATGCCTTTGCAACAGTCCCCCAAAGTCTTAACTCATTTCAGCATTAACTCAAAAGTTCACAGTCCAATGTCTCATCTGAGACAAGGCAAGTCCCTTCAGCCTATGAGCCTGTAAAATCAAAAGCAAATTAATTATCTCCTAGATATAATAGGGTTACAGGCATTGGATAAATACAGCCATTCCAAATGGGAGAAATTGGCTAAAACAAATGGGCTAACGACCCCATGCAAATGAAAAATCCAGTGGCGCAGTAAACTCTTAAAGCTCCAAAATGACCTCCTTTGACTCCATGTCTCACATTCAGGTCACACTGATGAAAGAAGTGAGTTCCCATGGTCTTGAACAGCACAATCCTTGTGTCTGTGCAGGGTACAGCTTCCCTCTTGGCTGCTTTTATAGGCTGGCATTGAGTATCTTTGCCTTTTCCAGGTGCACGGTGCAAGTTGTCAATGGCTCTACCATTCTGGGATCTGGAGGAAAGTGGCCCTCTTCTGACAGCTTCACTAGGAGGTACCCCAGTAGGGACTCTGTGTGGTGCCTCTGACTCCACATCTCCCATCTGCACTGCCCTAACAGAGGTTCGCCATGAGTGCCTGCCACTGCAGCAAACTTCTGCCTGGACATCTAGGCATTTCCATACATCTTCTGAAATTTAGGCAGAGGTTTCCAAACACTAATTCTTGACTTCTGTGCACTCACAGGCTCAACACCACATGGAAGCTTCCAAGGCTTGCAGCTTGTATCCTCTGAAGCCACAATCTAAGCTTTACCTTGACCCCTTTTAGTCATGGCTGGACCAGCTGGGACACAGAACACCAAGTCCTAGACTGCACACAGCACAGGGGCCCTAGGCCTGGCAAAGGTGGTCTCAGATGGAGATGAGGAGCTTCTTGGGAACTGGAGTAAAGGTGACTCTTGTTATGTTTTAATGAACAGACTGGCAGCATTTTGCCCTGCCCTCAAGATTTGTGGAACTTTGAATTTGAGAGAGGCCTAGCAAATGAAACCTAGGCCTGGCAAATGAAACCACTTTTTCCTAATAGGCCTCTGGTTCTGTGACATGAGGGGCTTCCATGAAGACCTCTGACATGCCCTGGAGGTCTTTTCCTCATTGTATTTAGGATTAACATTTGGATCCCTGTTACTTATGCAAATTTCTGTGCAGGCTTGGATTTCTCTTCAGAAAGTGGGATTTCCTTTTCCATCCCATTGTCAGGCTGCAAATTTTCTGAACTTTTATGCTCTGTTCCCCTTTTCAAACTGAATGCCTTTAACAGCACCCAAGTCCCCTCTTGAATGCTTTGTTGCTTAGAACTTTCTTCTATCAGATAGTCTAAGTCATCTCTCTCAAATTCAAAGTTCCACAAATCTTGAGGGCAGGGCAAAATGCTGCCAGTCTGTTCATTAAAACATAACAAGAGTCACCTTTACTCCAGTTCCCAAGAAGCTCCTCATCTCCATCTGAGACCACCTCAGTCTGGACCTTATTGTTCATATCATGATCAGCATTCTCGTCAAAGCCATTCAACAAGTCTCTAGGGAGTTCCAAACTTTCATACATTTTCCGGTCTTCTTCTGAGCCCTCCAAACTGTTTCAACCTCTGCCTATTACCCAGCTCAAGTGCTTCCACATTTTCAGGTATCTTTTCAGAAGTGCCCCACTCTACTGGTACCAATGTACTGTATTAGACCCTTTGTACGCTGCTGATAAAGACATACCTGAGACTGGGAAGAGAAAGATTTAACGGAATTGCAGTTCCACATTGCCTGGGAGACCTCACAATCATGGTGGAAGGCAGGAAGGATCAAGTCATGTCTTACATGGATGGCAGCAGGCAAAAAGAGATCTTGTGCAGAGAAAATCCCATTTTTAAAACTATCATCTCATGAGATTCATTCACTATCAAGAGAACAGTGCAGGAAAGACCCGCCCCTATAATTCAATCACCTCCCCCTGAGTTCCTACCACACCATGTGGGAATTGTGGCCATTACAATTCAAGATGGGATTTGGGTGGAGACAAAGTCAAACCATATCAGGTATCCATATGATTTGCTTGGGCCAATGGAAAGTGGACAGAAGACAGAAAATGGTTAGTACCAAGCTGAACACTTAATAGCTATTGCCTGTTCTCATTTGCACCTATAATGGTTCTGCCATCTGCTGTGAGAATGCATGCACTGAGACGGCATTAGTTAAGGAGAAAAAGGAGACATTTGAGGAACATCTGTATCTAAATGTCATCCTTGCTTCTGGCCAACATGTGAGTGAGAATATACTAATTTTGTTTGTTGCCAGTCAATGCGATTTTGATGTTGTTTGCTATGAAGATTATTGCAGTTAACAGTTGAGCTCCAATCAATTTCTCCTTTAGCTCAATTAACCAGCCATGATAGTACATTCTTCTATCTATACTTGAACATGGGTATATTGAAAAACTTACAGTGTGTTAATGTGTGTGTGGGTGTGTCTGTGTGTGCGTGTAAAAGAAAGTTGAGTCTTTGTCCATGCATTGCTCTGCTTTTTCCCTTCATACACTGAGAAAGTACCCACTCACTTTTGCAAGGTCACATTCACACCCTTTAGAATATTTTACATAATGTATGCATACTTCTTTCCCATCCCTGTTTCTTGAAAACACTTTATTTTGTTGTTTGCTATCAAGTTTAACCTGGCATTCAGGGCTTTTCACATGATCCTAACATGCAAGTCTGTGCTTATGCTTTTCCTTTTCAATTCATGTAAGGCAGCTCAGTCAAGGATGCCCAAAATTTCTCATAGTTGTGCCTTTACTTATGTCATTTTCTTCACTTGGAAATTTTTCCATGTTCTAGCTTTTATATTCACCACACTTAATTTCTTGCATCAGAACCAAGGTACCAAAAAGCTTAAATTGAACTGGATATAACATTTTATATTCCTACCTTAAAAATAAAATTCCAACTTAGAAATGATACATGTAAAAAGAAAGTAAA
Organism: Macaca nemestrina; assembly: GCF_043159975.1. Lineage (NCBI taxonomy): Eukaryota > Metazoa > Chordata > Mammalia > Primates > Cercopithecidae > Macaca > Macaca nemestrina. The sequence continues at coordinate 84,057,444 of NC_092129.1, forward strand.
AATAATTTTGCTCTTTGGTTTTTCTTTTGTAAAGAGAAAAAAATCAAAGAAAATAAAAGATGATTATAAGAAAGATATTAAAAAATCCTGGTTTACTTCTCACTCCCTAAAAAAAAAAAAGATCTGAAGAAAAATATATCAAAGTAAACAGAAGATATTCTAGAAACTCTACAGTGAATATAGAGCAAAACAGAAGGTCATTTCTGTATGCAGTCTTGCCAAAAGCCAATAAAGAAAACCATAAACTGTTTCTGAGATTTTGTTTTAAAGATCAAAACTATAAAATGCAAGCCATTATATTCTAGGAAAAAATATCTTTTCATTTTACTTTAGTTTCTGGCACACTGTACACTTCTTTACTTTTCTTGGCATTCATGTTCATTATTCAGAACAAACCAGTTTTAATATCTGTATTAAAGATTGATGATAAAGTAAAATTAGCTACATAAAAACTGTCACTTAAGCTTTATATATTTCGTAGAACTTTCAGATTTGCTGGAATTTTGATAATAATAGAATAGTATAAATTTTCACATATGAAAATAATTTATACATCTGTTACATATGGTCTTTCATAAAAATATGTGAAAATAAAATTGCAAATGACTTTTTTATGATATTGGAAAAGATATATTTGCCCCAGTAAAGAATCTAAGTAATACTAATTACATAATTGTTTATGTCAGAGCAAAACTTTTAAAGTTTTCCTTTCCTAACCTCTGTATCTGTACAAAGCAATTTCTAAGCTTATATATTGAATATGTATTAAAAATGTGTTATATCCTTTTCAAATAAAATGCATTTTAAACTCGTATTTGACTACAATTAGGCGAACAATTAAAAAGAGCTTTAGTGTTTTTATTTCTGGTAAAGAAACATAGTAATCTGTGCAAGAGGGCATGAAGTTTAAATGATGCGATTCTATTAAATTGAGCTTAAGGAAGGTAAAGGTTGACTCTAAGAAAATTTGGTTGGGTTTTACGGAGAAACACTTATCTGTGTGACATTTTACAGGCTAAAAACTTTAATAAAATAAAAGGTATTCCTATTTTAAAAGATATCCATAGAAAATCTTCTAATATTTCAGAATTACAGAAAAACATTTGATATTTACAATTTTAAAAATTGATGTATTTTAGATAACTATCACACTTCTTAATTTAGTAACCTTAACAAAGAAGATGTAACAGTAGACAAAAAAAAAAAAAAATCAATCTATATTCTTATGACGTCCATAGGTAAATTAAAATGGCCAAAAATTTTGAGCACTGAGTAAAGGTAGCTGAGTAAAGCCTGAAGACAATGAGGGAGAGAGCATGTCTTGGCATACAATGTTCCAGGCAGAGGGAATAGTGGGTGAAAAGCCTTTGAAGCAGGAGCATGTCTGATGTGTTCAAAAAACAGCAGAGAAGACAATGTGACTAGAGCAGACAATACAAGAGAGAAGCAAAAGGAGATGTGTTCAGAGAGGAGCCAACCATGGACATCCCCGTATTTGGTGGTCGAGAATTTGATGTTTTACTCAGAATAATTTGCAATCAGTAGAGAGTTTTGAACAGAGGATTAACATGAACTGGATTACTTTTAACAAGAAGCCCATAGCTGAAGAGCTGGGAATAAATTGTACAGGAGCAAAGACAAAAGCAGGGAGACCACAAAATAGTATTCAGTTTTGGTGATGTCCATGACAAAAATGAAAGGAAAATGTGGACCATGGGTTAGAACCAGAATCAATTAAAGGTGTTGTGACCAGCAAACTTCAGTATTTAGCAAAGCATATCACATATTTGTTAAAAATTAGAGTCACTTATGCAAAATTTACTAATAGTTTTTACCAAATCTTACTAAAATAAATTTTAAAATACAGGATTTAAAATAAATGAAATTCAAGTACAGCAGTTAAAAAACTATTGAAATAGCATAGCAAAGAGAGAATATGTATTTGGATTATGGTGATGAACATCAAGAAATCAGCTAGGGTTTAAAAATATTTAGAACATACCAATCAATAGAATATTGCAATGGTTTACCTATGCTTTGAAGCATTAAGGAAGAGAGGCCAGGGTTCAGAATGTACTTAACTTTGGCCAGGAGTGGTGGCTCATATCTGTAATCCCAACACTTTGGGAGGCTGAGGTGGGTGGATCACAAGGTCAGGAGACCGAGACCATCCTGGCTAACATGGTGAAACTTCGTCTTTACTAAAAATACCAAAAGTTAGCTGGGCATGCTGGCGGGCGCCTGTAGTCCCAGCTACTCGGGAGGCTGAGGCAGGAAAACGGCATGAACCTGGGACACGGAGCTTGTAGTGAGTTGAAATCGCGCCACTGCACTCCAGCCTGGGTGACAGAGCGAGACTGCATCTGAAAAAACAAATAAAAAAAAAAAAAAAAAAAAAAAAGAGAAAAGAATGTACTTAACTTCTAGGCTTCTGATTTGTGAAATAGAACTGATATTCAAAGGAAGAAATCTGGTACCTTGTCCCATCTACTGTTATATAAACATGAAAATGAAAAAAATATAGTTATTAGATTGGTGCAAAAATAATTGCCAATTTTGCTATTACTTTTTTTTTTGCCTTTTCAAGTGTTTATTTTTATACATTTTTTTTTTGTATTAAAAAGAAAAGCATAATTACCACAAATTACAAAGGACTAAAGCAGGACTAGAATAATGAATGAATCACTTCAGCCTGGAAAGCAGATACTCTCAATAATATGAATGTTATAATACAAGCTTATTCAAGTATTTTACATTATTTTGTCCCTTTAAATATGATATCCTAGCACACAGTAAAGATAATGCACTATGAGTGTAAGGTGGAACCTTCTCTGCAAAGGCAGATGACAAGTTTTCCTCTCCAGTGAGAAATGGGCTCCAAGTTCTTATCTTCTCTGCCATCAGCATGGCTGAAGGGGGAGAGGGTGGGTGTTAGAGAAAATCCAAGGACCCTTCCACACAGGAGGTACTCTTGGGTTCCATTCAGGAGGGTGCCAGATAATTCAGATCACTCTAACCAGGCTTTTTTGGCAAAACACAACCCTCACCCTCCGTAACTAGTCATCTTCCTTGTCCCTCCTCCTCAGTTCCCTTCCAGGGCCTTCTAAGCAGCTTACTTTCTTTTGTAAAATCAATCACCAGGAAAGGGCAGGGGGGAAGGAACTACAGTGGAACAAAACAAAAAAAATTAACAACTTTGACATAGGGACTCAGCACCTCTATCTGAACGCCAGGGGTCCAGGCTGGGGCAGGGCTGGATGGCCCTTCTCTACTGGTAGTGCCTTTGCTCCCAGGTGCAGGAAGAGGGTGAAAGAGAAACCTTCCCCTTAACAGAGCTGAGGCACACAGACCAGCTGGTGTCTGATGCCCAGAGGTTATGTTGGCATGGACCAACCTTGGAAGGGATAGCATGAACAGAGGGATCTGGGCAGGCTGTTGCTTTATCTCAGGTCTTGGATCCCCATGGGAGGATGGTGGGTGTGAAGTGGTTAGCCCTGATGGCCCCTGCCACTTCTGGCATGCTTGTCACAGATACATCATTCCTAAATTCAAGTGTCTTCAGAAAGTGAAGATGTAAACTACTCTTTGCAACATTAACTCCTAACATATTACCAAAAAAAAAAAAAAGGAAAGAAAAAAAAGAAAAAACTCCCTTACCAACCACCAGTCTACAGTGAGATGAAGTCCTCACCTCCCTGCCCCAAAGAGGCTTCCTTTCAGGGATGTCTGTGAAAAAGGTGGCAGCCCCCAAGCCTCATTTTTCCTATTACTTTTAATGTCAAAAACTGCAATCACTTTTGTACCAATTCAATAGAGGAGCTACAACATATTTCTCTCTAGGTATAGTCAGATAGTGATGGTTTTAACCCACACAGAAAGAAATACCAAGTTGCCAGGTATAATTATTAATACCAATAATAGAAAATGTATTTAATTAATATAATAATTTATGATTATTTTGACTATAGGTGATAAACTCATGGATATGGGTGAGAGCATGTAGAGATCAAATATAGAACAAGAGAATCTAATTGAAGCAGGTGTTCTAATATTTTCTGTCATGGTACAGATAGTATTGGCATGGAGATAGAAACATAGGGTCAACTGTATTTTCTATGGAAGCAATGTGGCATTCAGGGAAGCATGGCATATCCTGGCAGGATCACACTAACTTTTCCTAATTTATCCATGCCTCAAAACATGGGTAGACCACAGACCTAACAGAGAATATAATAATTGAAATTATTATCACTACATAGATTCAAAAGCATCTGAATAGAGAGGAATCAGGATTATCCAACGCCTGACAAAGTGTTGGGGTTTTCCCTTATGCACCAGAAAGTCAATTGAGTTTAGCTATGAAACAGATACAAGGATGGCTGACAAGAAAGCGAGGTCAATCATAAAGCTAAATGCAGCATCCTTGCTCCCAGGGCAACCACCTCATCAACACAGAGAGTAAACTATGCAGAAATGAAATTCCCCTGTTAGAACTGCCCAGAGCTATGGTTCCCTTGCTGTTTGAGTCACTTTGCTAAATTGCTATACAGGAAATGTAAATTTATATCAACAAGGCTTCTAGCATATGATCTGAGGAGAGCCCTAAAACAGCAGCTAGGTAAAAAGTAAGGAAATTTAACAACATACACCACCACTAATTATAATATACACGAGATGGGGTGTATACAGAAATTCAAATGTAAATGAACAGTCACAAAATACATTAAAGAGGGAAAGAACAAAATAAGGAAAAGGTTAAATGTGTTTTGGGCTGTAAAAAATTCTGTAACATAAAAGAAGTTACCATAGACTGAAAGATTTTGTGAAGAACAATTACAAAATGCCAGCAATCATTCCTATCTTTGTAACCATCAATCACCCTTCTTATGGAACTTTGAGGGCACTCTCAATCTGACTCTGTGCCCTGTCCTGTGATTTGCATTCCAATGGGACATCAGTGAATGAGATGTAAGTATTTAATAAATGATTATGTCTTGCAGATTATCCTCTCTTACTGCTCATAGAACCCTGATGCTCTATAAGAGGTATGGACTAACTAGCTGGATATGAGGAACAAGTGGTCCTTGTCATGTGTGTGGCCACAACCCACAGCCAACCAACTGCAAGACATGTGAGTAAAGCCTTCAACAATTAGCCAGATGCGAGAGACCTGCACCTGAATAATCCCTAGCAAAATCGTCAGCTACATATGTTTAAGTCCCTAAGTTTTGAAGTGATTTATGTGAAATTAAAACCAAGGGATACAGATATTTATGCATATTTTGGTTTCTAACAAAAGTACAAAAATAATGTAATCCACCTTAACTCTGTGATTATGTATTTACCTGTGATTATTGTATTAGTCCATCTTCACGCTGCAAATAAAGAAATACTCAAGACTGGATAATTTATAAAGAAAAAGAGGTTTAATGGATTCACGGTTCCATGTGGCTAGGGAGGGCTCACAGTCATGGCAGAAGGCAAAAGGCACATCTTACATGGCAGCAGGCAAGAGAGAATGAGAAAGCCAAGCAAAAGGGGTTTTTCCTTATAAAAACATTAGATCTTGTGAAACTTATTTACTACTCCAAAACAGTATGGGGGAAACAACCCCCATGATTCATTTATCTTCCACCAGATCCCTCCCAAAACATAAGAGATTTGTGGGAGCTATAATTCAAGATGAGATTTGGGTGGGGACATAGCCAAACCATATCATTCCAAATCTGTCCCCTCCAAAATCTCGTGTCCTCACATTTCAAAACCAATCATGCCTTCCCAACAGTTCCCCAGAGTCTTCACTCATTTCAGCATTAGCACAAAAGTCCACAGTCCAAAGTCTTTTCTGAGACAAAGCAAGTTCCTTCTACTGAAGAGCTTGTAAAAACAAAAGCAAGTTAGTTACTTCTTAGATACAAGAAAGGTACAGACATTAGATAAGTACACTCATTCCAAAAGAGAGAAATTGGCCAAAACAAAGGGGCTAAAGTCTCCCTGCAAGTCCAAAGTCTTGTGGGGCAGTCAAATCTTAAAGCTTGAAAATGATCTCTTTTGACTTTATGTCTCACATCCAAGCAAAAATGGAAACCCCTTTTAAAACTATCAGATCTCTTGAGACTTATTTACTACCATGAGAGCAGTATGGAGGAAACTTCCCTCATGATTTAATTATCTCTCTCTGGGTCCCTCCCACAACACATGAGAATTATGGGAACTACAATTCAAGATGAGATTTGGGTGGGGATGCAGCCAAACCATATCAATTACAAACTAGTTGATACAAATCTGTGGCAAATGAAATAAAATTGGGGAGTCAGGCCTTATAAGAAAGATGGAGAGATATTTTTAAACCAGTGACATTAAATGTAAGAAGTTTTTAAATATGTTGAAAACTGAATATGTAACAATTGCAAACAACAGCAAAAAAACTCAAAATAAAAAATGAGAACAATAATAATAAAGGTCTAGAGTCCATATTATACTAATGAAAAGCAACAAAAAAGAATATGAGTAAGTAGAAAAAGGAAATGGCATACTTAATATTTGGATTCATACAGTAGGAACTCAAAACACACATTCTTGATTAACATAATTAATAAAATATAAATCAGATCAATAATGTGTTTAGTAAATATTATTACTAGTAGACCTAAAAATAGTATATATAGCTGAGAACCTCAATCAAAGCAAAGTATGTGTAGCTATATGAAAACACAGACATATAAATTATGTGATGATAAATGTGAGGCAAGTAGATTATGCAAATACAACAAAAGAAAACTAGGTCACTCAAATAATGTAGGAAAAATAAATAAAGGCAAAAATCATTACAAGATGCAGTTGTTTGATTTTTATAGATAGTATAACCTACAATGCAGATATAATACTATAAACTTTCAGTTCACAAGTTGAACAAATATTGATAGAACAAAAGCAAACTTCTAGCAAATAATAATCTTAGAAGAAGAAATTAACATAATTATATGGTTGTGGAAGACTGTACCACACTACTCCTTCCCTCTAGTTATACAAATAAATAAGAAATCACACAACCTGAGTTATTCAAGTAATTTTAAGTAGTAGAAAATGAAGTTTTAAAAATTATAGTGTATTTGTATTTAAATTATAATTAAAGATACCAACACGAAAAACCCAACCACCTGAAAATATTTTAACTCTTAAATATTTCTGAAAAAGCAAACCACAAAATTGTGATTGTACATGTTTAAAAAATAATGGTATGTCAAAAATGTTTAGAATGAATTTCAAACTATATTTAAACAAAAAATGCTCAGTTTAAAGTACAGTAAGTCCTCAATGATACCAATAAGGTCTCGAAAACTGCAGTTTTAAGCAAAACATCTTCCAGTAGGTCCTTTAAAAACATCATTTTGTTTTTAGTGTTGTTTCATTGTGACAGTGATGAGAAAAACAATTGGTTTTGTGATATATAACTTTGCTTAAAGTCACGGTTTCCAAGAACCTATTGATGACATTAAGTGATTACTGTACTTTCTTTCTCAAATTCCAAAGAATATAACAATGTTAAGCAATCAAGACAATCGTGAGAAAAATTAAAAATTCAAATTAAGTTTATTAAATATACACAAGAAGGACAAATGTCTTTTTAGAACATATACAGAGAAAGAATTGAAAGAGAAAATGGAAGAAGTACTCCTTTCTCACAACTCTTTTATTTATAACATTTATAAGTTAGTCCTCTTACATGTCAAATTTTCTAATAGGATTTAATTTGAACAAAGAGTTCAAAAACTAAAAATTGCTAGAAAACACTGGTTTCAAGCAATGTTACTTGTGCATATTAATACAATTATATTAAATAAATGCCAATCAAATAAAAAATAAAACCACAGTATATCAGCTATAGTTTATGATAATCATACTACATACCTACCAGTATAAACATATACATGGAATGCAAAACTTGTATTAGTCAAAAAGTATAAAAAGAAATAAAAAAGATCTTCATGGACATAAAAATGAATTCAAGAAAATTAATTATTCATTACTAATAGAAATTTGGTAAATTAGTTGACAAATAATTTTTTAAAGTCAGAAATAAGACACAATGTTTATATTATTCCTATTATTTAAAATAGTTTTGGGAATTCTAGCTAACACAACAGAAGAAGTAAAGTAGCCAATCTACGTAACTGTTGAAAAGAAGGAAATAGAATAAATATTCTGTGCATATTTTGAGAATCTCTTATGAGAACCTAAGAATATCAACTGTAAAAAGAAGTGACCAACATAAAAGTTGAATAATATGGATAGTTTTAAAATAGATATAAAACAGCTAATAGCTATAGTTTCTAACATAAAAACTATAAGTCATTTAGAAACAATTTTCATTGGAAAATTTAATCATACACAATAACATTAAAATTCCTATGACTACATTTAAAACGAAATATTAAAATGTATAAAATGAAAATAACAACCTATTGGGGTAATAAAAGAATTTAAAAAATAAAATCAGAAACATTTCATGTTTATGCATAGGAAGACTAAATATCCTATAGATTTTAACTCTTAAAATGAAGCTACAAATTTAATGCAATTCCAATTGATTTTTTTGAACCCCAAAATATAAAACTTATTGTGTCTGTGCATACTTGCATACATCTATGTGTGCAGCATACGCAAAGACACACGTCTATGAAACATCAATAGATTTGCATTGTATGGCTTAAATTTATTAGCATGACTGCTTGGCAATACAAATATATTAGATTTCTTCCTGTTATTACACACAATATATAAAGAATATCTATGTCTAAAGGAACCATGTATAAAGGAAATAAAAGGAAAACCACAATAGGTGAAATATGTTCACATATATACAAGGGTTATTGTTTTAATATGGTAATATTTATTTTAAACTATTAAAAAGGTGACAAGAATAATAGAAAAAAAGGCAAAAGATCTAAAAAATTGGGTCTCCAAAGAAAAATATAATTGGCCAATGGGCAGTGAAAATTTGTTCAGTTTGGCTTAACTCATCAGGAAGACAGCTTCTTTTCCATGGGACTAGCTAAACTAAGAAGAGTTCACTATGTAGCTTGCTGCAACTGCTGCTCCTGCTCTCAAGAAAGAATTTTTGTAAAGACTGACTCATGCAGAGACATACAGAGCAGAGAAATGGAGAAAGAGTCCCTGGACATAGCTGTGCTAAAAGCCAGAACTACACAACACTAAACTTGGGCTAGTGGGACTTTGTAGTTAAATGAGGAATCAAATTATTATTTTAATATTAAAATAAAGTTTATTTTACCTAGGACTCAAATAAAGATGGTGGTGATTAACAAAGTTTGGAATGAAGAGATGAAATAAATAATTCCAAATTACTATTTACATATATAAATGTATATTGGTAATCCTTTTTGAGAGTATTTGGCAACATTTATCAACAAGCTCCAAAAATTCAAACTATTTGGACTAGTAAGATCTTTCTTTGAAAAATATCCTATGTGGATAATCAGTTTGCACACAAAAATATATGTATAAGAATTTTAGCAATATAATTATTTATAATGGGAATAAAAAGAAAACTATATGTTAATAGTAGGGATTACTACAATAAATTGTGGCAAATTCCTTGAATAATAAGAGCATTTTCAGAAAAATATTTCATAAAATGTTAAAATTTTGCTGATATTCTGTTGATTAAAAATAGGAATTATATTCTGTTTGGATCTTATTTAGAAAAACAAGAATTACATCTATAGAAAAATTGAAAATAAAAATTGATATAATAATATCAAGTATGAAAATTAACAGTAATTACATCTCTGTACACAAAATATATTATCTCACTATTTTCCCATTTAATTGCATTTATGTACCACATGTATTTCAATGATCATCTACATATTTCTTAGTTTTGATAAAAATGAATTTTATTACAATAAGGAGAAATCCATGGAAGGACTAACAATAGAAAGAGAGAAGAGAAGCTTATGTGCAGGTATTAATGCATAGTCACAAGGATCAAGAATAATTCAGAAAACTTGAAATCATCAAATGCACATAATAAAGTGCCAGTGACTGATGCTTATAAAAGGAGTTATATGAACAACCTGACAAAGAATTTTGAAATAGTTGTTTTTAAAGAAACTGCTGCAGAAAACACATGCTTCTGAATTCCATATTAAACATTTTTCAAGATGTTAGGCCATAAAACTAATCTTAACAAATTTAAGAACATTGAAATTATGTCAGATATCTTTTCTGACCACGATGGCATAAAACCATAAGTCAATAACAGAGAAAAGCTTCAGAAAATTCACAGACACATGGAAATTAAACAACATGCCTCTGCAAAGCCATTGGATCAATTAAAAAAAAAAAACTAAAATGAAAATTAAAAGCATATTTTGGTAAAAAACAAAAATGAAAACACAACATACCAAACCTTATGGGATGCAGCAAAAGCAGTTCTAAGAAGTAAGTTTATAGCAATAAATACCTACATCAAAAGAAGCAAAATAAAGATTTCAAATAGCAGCCTAACATTGTACTTCGAGGAACTAGAGAAACAAGGAAAAACTAAGCCTAGATACAAGCAGAAATAAATGAAATATAGACAAGAAAAATAGAAAAGAGCAACAAAATAAAAAGTTGTTTTTAAAAATATCTACATAATCGATACATCTTTAGCTAGATTAACTAGGAAAAAGAGAAGATCACGTAAAATCAGAAATAAAAAAAGGAAACTTTAAAACTCATACCAAAAAGAAAATACAAATGATTGAAGAAGTAATATCAGCAAGATGCTAAAGTTGACTGGTGTTTATTTTCCCCAATAAAACAATACCAAAACAACAAATGAACAAATTAATTTCCAATAGAATGTCTGAAGGAGAGTACTAGAGTACAGCAAGTTTATATCTGAATTCCTATGGGGCACAGAAACCCAGGAAGCATGGAGAGGTGGGTAAAGCACCTTGCCCCTTCACTCCACCTCTCCCACCAGGATTGGCTTGAAGTCAGTAGGAATTTTCCTTGCAGAAAAAAATGTAAGCAGGAGGACTTTAGCAGTCCCCACGAGCCCCTTAAGGAACTCACACAACTCAATAGCAAAGAAATAAAAAGGAAAGAAGAGAAAAAAGAACCTAATTAAAAATAGGCCAAAAAATGGAAAAGATGTTTTCAAAAAGAAGACATAAAAATGGCCCACGGGTATATACAAACTCCTCAAAGAAATGCAAATCAAAATGACAATGAGATTATCATCTTACCCCAGTTAAAATGAATATTATCTTAAAAACAAAAAATAACAAATGCTGGTGAGGATTTGGAGAAACAGGAATGCTTATATATTGTTAGTGAGAAGGTAAATTGGTACACACATTATGACAAACATACAGAAGTTCCTCGTAAAACTAAAAATAGAATTAGTATATGATCCCACAATACCACTACTGGTTATGTGCTCCAAAAAAAAAGAGAGAATTATGTCATCTGCAGTGCGACATGAATGGAACTGGAAAATATTTTGTTTAGTGAAATAAGCCAAGGCCAAAAAGACAAATATTATATGTTCTTACTCATATGTAGGACTTAAGAATTGTTGACCTCATGGAGGTAAAGAGTAGAATGGTGTTATCCGGAGTCTGAAAATACTACTGAGGGAGAGGGGATTTAAAGGGTGTTGGTTGGTGGGTATAAACAATTAACTAGAAAGAATAAATTCTAATGTTTAATAACAGTGCACAGTGACTAAGTAAACAAAAATTCATTGCATATTTTAAAACAGCTAGAAGAAAGACCTGGAATGTTGTCAACAAAGAGAAATAAAAGCTATTTTAGTCAATAGATATCTTGATTACCCTTATGTGAATACTACACATGTATTCATGTACCGAAATATCACACTTATGCTAAAAGAGGAACAATCATTATGCATCAATTTAAAAATTAAAAAATTAAAAATAAAGAGAGAATGCTAAAAGAAGCAAGGAAAAATTATAAGTCACATATAAGGAAATTTCCATTAAATATCAGCTGATTTTTAAGCTGAACCTGGCACACCAGGGGAGAATGAGGTCATATATTCAAAGGGCTAAAAAAAAAAAAATAATAAACCTACTAACCAAGAATACTATACCCAGCAATAACATTTTTATTAAAAATGAAGGAGAGATAAACTGTTTCTCACACAAGCAAAAGCTGTGTAATTTATCATCACTAGACTGGACTTATAAGAAATCCTTAAGGGGGTGCTACCATTAAAGCAAAGACAGTAATTCAGATTGTAAAAATTTATAAAGGTATAAAATTTACCAACAAAATTAAATTCACAATAAAACACAGAATATATTATATAATCAGACATAAAACATATTTTAACAAATCTAAGACAACATATTACTTTTCTGACTACAATATTTAAAAACTATACATAAAAAGCAGAAGGAATTTTAGAAACTTTACAAATACATGGCAATTTAAAAAATGCTCTTGAATAACCAATGAGAATAAATACATTAAAAGGGAAATTAAAACTAATTTGTGGGACAAACAAGAATTGAAACAATATACATTATAAGCTATGGGACACAACTAAAGCATTTCTAAGAAGAAATTTTAAATCAATAAATGCCTGCATAGAAACAGAAAAGGATCTCAAATAAAAAACCTATTATTACCCCTCAAGGAACTAAAAAAAACATAAACACACTAGACAAAATTAGTATAAGGTAAAATAATAAAGATTTGAGCAGATATGAATGATATAGAGACTAAAAAATTGCAAAAATTCAACATAACAAAGAATTGATTTTTTTTGTAAAGAAAAACAACATTGCCAAAGCTTAACTAGACTAAGAATAAAAGAGGGAAGGCTCAAATAAATAAAATTAAAGATGCAAAAGGACACACGACTACTGATACCACAGAAATACAAACACTACAATAGCAAACAATTATATACCAACAAATTGAATAACCTAGAAGAAATAGCTAAATTCTTGAACACATATAGTCTACCAATACTGACTTACAAAGAAATATAAAAATCTGAATAGACAAATAATAAGTAAGAAAATTAAATCAGTGATAAGAGGCCTCCTATCAAAGAAAATCCTAGAACATTATGGCTTCACTGATGAATTCTACCACGTATTGGAAGAACTAATGCCAGTTCCTCTCAAACTACTCCAAAAAATTGAAGAAGAAATATTTCTAAAATCACCCTACAAGGATAGCATTACTATGACACCAAAACCAGACAAGAATACTCTAAAAGACTAAACTGCAGGCCAATATCCCTGATGAACATAGATTCAAAATGTCTGAACAAAATAATAGCAAACCAAATACAATAGCACATTAAAAAGACTGTTCACCCTGCTTAAGTGGGATTAATTCCATAGATGCAAGCATGGTTAATGCAAATCAATATATGTGATACAACATATTAACAAAAAAAATAGGCCTAAAACAATGTGATCACTTCCATAGACAGAGAATAGCCATTTAACAAAATTTATCCTTCCTTAATGATAAAAACTTTAAATGAATTAAGTATAGAATGTATGTACCTGAACACAATAAAAACCACAAATGGCAAATCCACAGTGGACAACATATTAAGTAGGGAAAAATTGAAAGCTTTTCCTCTAAGACCTGGAACAAGACAAAAATGCCTGCTTTCACCCCTTTTATTTAACACAGTGCTAGAAGTCCAAGCTGGAGAAATTAGGTGAGAAAAAGAAGTAAAAGGCATTCGAATTAGAAAGGGGGAAGTAAGATTCCTTCTGAAGGTGACATAATCTCATCTATAGAAAACTCTAAAGACACCACAAGAAATTTAAGAACTAAGGAACTAATTCAGTAAAATTTCAGGATACAAAATTAACAGACAAAAATCAATACAGTCTCCATATAATTACAGTAAACTATCTAAAAAAGAAATCAAGAAACTATCTGATTTATAAAAGCTACCAAAAAAAAAAACCCTGTGAATATATTTAACCAAGGAAGTAAAAGAACTGTATATGAAAAATTATAAAATACTTTTGAAATATGTTGAAGAAGACATAAATAAGTAGAAAGATATCTCGTGTTTATGAATTAGAAGATATAATATTTTTTAAATGTTCATGCTACACAAAGCAATTTATAGATTAGATGAGATCCCTATCAAAAGGTCCATAACAGTAGTCTCAGAAATAAAAAAATAATAAAATTTGTATCTCTCTGCAGATACATATCCCATGTGTACATATATGTATGCACATTAAAATATAAATTTAGTGATTCTTAAAATGATTACTGAAAACACAAATTCTTAATTTGAAGCTTATTATTAACATATATATGTGCATTGCATCAAATATATTTCATTGTCAATTCAAATTTCTGAATATACATAAGATTAAAATATCAAGTAACTCGGCAACTCTTTTTGATCAGTAAATTGAAACTTCCTGCCTCAGTATAAATAAAATAATTGGGAATCTTCTGATGTATCTTTTCTCTTATAAGTAAAAAAGAAAATATTTATGTATAGACGCCACAGAATTTTCAGTAAAAAACAAAAGCAAATTCAAGTCTATATTCAGTAGATTCTTGTAGTATTTTTCATCCTTAGTATAACTTAATATTTGGGACATTCATTTTGGGTTTGTAGCATCTCTGTGTGATTGTAGACTACCTTAAGGGTAGAAAGTATCTACAAAATGATTATGCTTTACCTTGGGGTACAAGAAAATACCTTACTAAAATATGGAATATTAATAAATCAAACGCCAAAAATGTTTCTACTGCTTTTATAATATTAGCATCTCATTATACTGAGTTCTTTTAGAGGTTTGTTTAAAAAATAGACTACTAAAATAATTTTAAAATTTTATTGTTACATTGTAACTATAAAAAATTTATAGTTTTTGACACACATATGTGTTGTATAAAGTTCAAATCTGGGTGATTTGCATATCCATCACCTGATGCATTTATTATTTCTTCATAGTGAGAACATTCAAAAGCCTCTCTTCTAGCTATTTTGTAATATACAATAACTTACTGTTAACCGTATTTCCTGTATTAGGCTGTTCTTGAATTGCTGTAAAGAATACCTGAGACTGGGTAACTTATAAAGGAATGACGTTTAATTGGCTCATGGTTCTGCAGGTTTTACAGGAAGCATGGTACTGATATCTGCTCGGCTTCTAGGGAGGCCTCAGGCACTTTACAAACATGGTGGAAGGCAAAGTGGGAGGTAGCACATCATGTGGCAAAAGCAGGAGTAGGAGAGAGAGAGAGAGTGTGCAGGGGGAGGTGCCACACACTTAAATGACCAGATCTCTCAAGAACTCACAATCACGAAGACAGAATCAAGTCACAAGGAATCTACCCAACCATGATCCAAACACATCCCATCAGACCCCACCTCCAGCACTGGGGATTACTAGTGATCATGAGATTTGGGCAGGGACAAATAGCCAAACTGTATCATTCCTCCTACTGTGTAATAGAACGCCAGAACTTACTTCTGCTATCTAATAGTAACTTTGTATTTACTGATTAGCCACTCTCCACCCTTCCTTCACCTCAACGTTCCCTAATCCCTGGTAAAAACTGCTTTACTCTCTGCTTCTATGATACTACTTTTTTTTTTTCCTTCAGGTTCCATATCTAACTGAAATCATTTAGTATTTTTCATTCTAAAAAAGAAAAGATGTTTTTGTTTAACCATTCCACAATAATTTTTGAGGTCTTAGATGATTTATTTAAAAGTCCCTTATTAAGTTGTGTTTGTGTGTATGTGTGTGTGTGTGTGTGTGTGTGTGTGTGTGTGTGGCTTTAAAATTACTAAGGCTTCAAATAATGGTTCTAAAAATTAAAAACAAGAAAAAACACGGAGTTAGCTCTGTGCATTGGCCTTTATGTGGACATTCTGTAAGCTGTTCATAATCTGATCATTAGAAACCCACATGCTGCTTTGGCTGTTACAGGTTTGAAATTAGTCATATTTTTGTGCTTGCAGCAATTTCACTGAAAAAGAAATATAACTGCTTTGTATTGATCCAAGTAGTAACACCTGCATTTTTGGCTCTTCAGTTGGTTCTTTTAGAAAATTATCCACTATTGAATTAGTTGCCTTTAATTAATTGCCTTCATGCCTTCACTAGGAAATTTATTCTGGATTGCTAACCTGTATAATCATAAGAAAAAATACACCAAAAAATCTAGGTATCTGCTCAGGTGACTCACTGAACAGAAATGAAGCGAAATCAGCATTTTCAAGGGATGATCAATCCCTTAAAGGGAAAGCTTCCATGTCTTCATTTATGTTCTGCCTTCCACCTGGATGCTTTTCCTCTCTCTTTTCCCTAGCTAATGCTTATCATGCATGCATTTGTTTAAATTTCACTTTCTCAGGAAAATTTAATTATGTCACTAATCTATCCAATCTGACCCATTCCTTCCCCATTCATTAAAGCTAAAGTACAAGGCCCTACTGGATAAACACATGTGTCCTTATTAGCTTCCTGACATCACATACCTCATCCTCTCCTTCTCTCACTCCTAACAGTGGGCTATACTGCCTTCCTTGCTGTTTATCAAACATACAAGTCATATTCTTTTCTCAGGGCCATGCCATTGCTGCTCGATCACTGGATACACTCTGCTCCAGTTGCCACAAACCTAGCTCCCCTACCTCATTTATATTTTTCCTCATATGTCATTTACTTAATTTTGTGTTATCTAAACATTCCATTTAAAATAAAGTTCCTCAATCATGCATTAAACTCATTTCTGACTACCATACTGTATACTATACTCTAGACTATTAACTTTGAAAAGACAAAAAAAAATTTGTCTGCCTCATTGACTGGTCTATCCACACCTACACTCCATAATATTTGGAATAATGCCTTGCTTGTAGTAAGTGCTCAATAATTACTTTTGAGTAAACAAATGAATGGGTGAATTATTTATATTAAGGACTTTTAACAGGAGAATTGTTGATTCTATTTGGTTTACAGACTGGCTTCATAGGCTCAATGAATCTCTTGAAATTGATTATAAAAATATATGCACAGGTCCGCCTGTGTAATTTGTGGGAAATGTGTGGGTAGCCATCATAAATATGAGATATAAGAGACTGCAAATATAATTTACTTTTCAACATCCAATATGTTTTAGGTGCTCCAAATGATATTTGACATTATTACTATATTGAATGGTACATTCCTGTTTATTCATCTGTTTCTTTCAATGTACTACAATAAGAACTTTTCAAAAATTCTGAACTCATGTTATCTAATATAATGTTTAAACTTATATTATCTCATATTTAAAATAATCTTTATTCTTATATTATCAAACATAAAGCAAGCCAGTATTGATCAATAAATATTTGAAGAACTGGCTGGACGTGGTGACTCATGCCTGTAGTCCCAGCACTTTAGGAGGCCAAGGTGGGTGGATCACTTGAGGTCAGGAGTTTGAGGCCAGCCCGGCCAACATGGAGAAACATCGTCCCTACTAAAAATGTAAAAATTAGCCGGGTGTGGTGGTGGGGGCCTGTAATCCCAGCTACTCAGAAGGCTGAGGCAGGAGAATCACTTGAACTTGGGAGGCAGAGGTTGCAATGAGCAGAAATTGTGCCACTGCACTCCAGTCTGGGTGACAGAGCAAGAATCTATCTCAAAAAACAAGATGAACTCTACAGTATATTTACCTTCTTTTTTATTTTTTGTTTGTTTGTTTGTTTGTTTATTTATTTATTTATTTATTTATTTATTTATTTATTGTTTGAGACGGAATCTTGCTCTGTCGCCCAAGTAGCTGGGACTACAGGCGCCCGCCACCTCACGTGGCTAATTTTTTGTGTTTTTAGTAGAGACAGGGTTTCACCATGGTCTCGATCTCTGACCTCATGATCCACCTGCCTCAGCCTCCCAAAGTGGTGGGATTACAAATAGGTGTGAGCTACCGTGCCTGTTTTTTTTTTTTTTTTTTTTTTTGACGAAGTGTCACCCTGTCGCCCAGGCTGGAGTGCAATGGCACTATCTTAGCTCACTGCAACCTCTGCCTCCTGGGTTCTAGCGATTCTCTTGCTTCAGCCTCCTGAGTAACTGGGATTACAGGCATGCACCACCACGTCCAGTTAATTTTTGTATTTTTAATAGAGACGGGGTTTCATCATGGTGGTCAGTCTGGTCTTGAACTCCTGACCTCAAGTGATCCACCCACCTCGGCCTCCCAAAGTGCTAGAATTACATGTACAGTATATTTAAAATGTAATTTAAAGGAAAAATAAAACTATTTCAATTTGTTAAACTGAATGAGTACATATCCATCTTCTCTTATGCCCAAGACTCTCTTAAAAGCAGATAGATGGAACAAAAGTTAAGACAACAACCAAAACGAGAATAGAATGTGACTA
Source organism: Macaca nemestrina (assembly GCF_043159975.1). Classification (NCBI taxonomy): domain Eukaryota; kingdom Metazoa; phylum Chordata; class Mammalia; order Primates; family Cercopithecidae; genus Macaca; species Macaca nemestrina. The sequence continues at coordinate 84,075,865 of NC_092129.1, forward strand.
TTATTGAACACAGAATTGAATTACATTGTTGGAAGATGGAGAATGAATAAAGAAGCAATGTCTAACAAAGACAGGTTTAGAAGACTTGGGCCTCTAGCTCTCAGAAGGGCTAAAGTATACCTGGGATACCTAGAACTTCAAAAAGACAGGCATAGTATGATAACAGTAAAGAGGAAAATTGAAATCTCAGGATTACTTAAAAATCTATAGCTAAATATTCATTCCCGTAAACCTTCCACACATAAACTCCATACTCTATCCTATAACCATTCTTAGAAGTAACTTCAGGACTGATTCCACCACCACCACCACCACCACAACAAAATAAACCAAGGAAGAGAAAAATATACAATCTAATAAATTATGGCAGAAGTCCAAGATGTAAAAAGATCATGATGGAGTACTGACATTAGCAAGATGGTGGACTAGGAAGGTAAAGACTCTCTTTTTATTCACAGGAACACCAAGTCAGTATATGGACCATAATGGAACTGCAAGAATGCTAGAGACTACCTCAATGTGTTTGACAAGCTACAGTACTCAGGCAAATGTAACAGCAAGAAGTGTTGCTAGCAAAAGGGGAGGGAAAATTCATGATGTTTTGTGCACGCATCCATACCCATGTGCAACCAGGAGGAAACTTCTCATATGGGGACTCTTCTTTCATGACAGGGAAGTATAATCTGTGAAATAAAAAATTCACTAGAAGAATTAAAAGGCAAATTTGAGCAGGCAAAAGCAAAACTCAGCAAACTTAAAAATAGGACAATTAAAACTATAGAGTCTAAAGAACAGAAAGAAAAAAGACTAAAGAAAACTGAACAGAGCCTATGGGACCCATGGACACCATCAAGTATAACAATATACACATTGTGGGAGTCTTAGAAAGGAGCAGAAAGATATTTCAAAAAATACTCACTGAAAACATCCCAAATTTGAGAAAAGACATAAATATTATTATTTAAGAAGCTCAAGGGACTTACTCAAATAAATCCACACTGGGATACATTTTAATCAAACTTTCAAAGGTCAAAGATAAAAAAAAAATTAAGAGCAGCAAGAGAAATGCAACTTTTCAAATACAAAAGATTCTCACAAAGATATGTGCAGATTTCTCATAAGAAACATTAGAGGCCAGAAAGCAGTGAGCTGATTCATTCAAAGTGCTAAAAGAATAACAAACAACACCCCCACCTCCAAAAAAAAATCCCCATTAACCAAGAATCCTGTATCTGGCAAAACTGCCTTTCAAATTGAGTAAGAAATTAAGACATTTCCAGATAAATGAAAGCTAAGAGTAGTTGTTACCACTAGATCTCCCCTGGAAGAAATGCTAGGAACAGTAATTCTTGGAATCCAGCTGTGAGGAAGTTCAAACTTCCATATGAACAGGCCCTCACAGAAGAGAACCAGGTGTTTGTTCCACATTGATAAGAAACTAAAACACACATTCTTGAAAAGCTACACACACATATATATTTAAATACATACAGATGCTCCTCAATTTACAGTGGGATCGTTTCATGATAAACCCATTTTATGTCCAAAATATATCCCAAGAAACCTATCGTAAAGTCAAACAATCATAAGTCAAACCAGCGTAAGTTAAATACTGTCAAGATATTCAATATATATTGTCATAATGGATATACATATACATGATATACTTGAGTTCCAAAGCCACATAGTTTGTGACTCAATTATTTTACTTCTCCTTATTACTTCTTGAAGATGTTCTTATCTAATTATTCAAATTCATTTTTTAAATAAATGAAGGCTGGGAATAGTGGCTCACACCTATAATCCCAGCACTTTGGGAGGCCGAGACGGGCAGATCATGAAGTCAAGAGTTTGAAACCAGTCTGGCCGATATGGTGAAACCCCATCTCTACTAAAAATACAAAAGAAAATTATCCAGATGAGGTGGTGTGTGCCTGTAATCCCAGTCACTTGGGAGGCTGAGGCAGGAGAATCACCTGAACCCAGCAGGTGGAGGTTGCAGTGAGCTGAGATCACACCACTGCACTACAGCCTGGACAAGGTCACAAAGCTTACAGTTTGTGAATAGAGATAGTGTTTCCAGAAATCAGAATGACTTAAGTTTGGGCTATGTTGTTTTAGGTGGTTGGTCTTGGCGTATATCTAAACTGTGGTCTCCATTTTTATTTTTCTTTGACAACATCTTTTAAATATTGTAATAACTAAACTTTCTTATTGTGTTAGCTACCTGAACCATAGACAGATGATACTTGTAGTAAAACAAGAACAGAGGAGAGGTGATTAAGAAGGAATTGTAATGTAAATGTAATGCACAAACACATATATTTAACCCTTGTAACAACCCTTATAAATAAATAAATTAGTGTTCAAAGAGTTTGCCAAAATAACTGAGATTTAAACTCAAGTATGAGAGTCTTCAAAGTCCCTATTCTTACTACTGTACTCTTGTGTCTTACATGCCCAACCCACACAATCTTATAAAATATTAAATAAAATCATGTAGAATCAGGAAGTGTTCCACAGCTAATATATCATAGAAAGTTGAACATAGAATCATGCTTATGCTAAATATTTTATAAAGTACTGTTACACAATGTACTGTCTGGAAAACCATCTTCATCAACTGGATGCTTTTTGGAAATGCAAGATCACCTATGAGCTACTAAATCAAATATCTATGATTGGAGCCTAGCAATCTAGTATTACACAAGGTGATACTAATGTAGTCTCAATTTGGAAACTAATGCCTTATAGTATTTGGAAGATAGAAGCATCCACTTAAAATGTCCTCTTTTCATAGATACAGAGGCTAAAGATAAGTATATTTCATTCTTTTGAAGTTCTTATAATTAACAAGTGGCAGAGCCAAAATTAAAATCAAGATATTTTGATTACCAGTTAAAGGCAATTCAGTGAGATTTCACTTGAAACATGTCAAATTTTGACTTTAAATAGCATAAAAATTTTGTTTCAAATGAAAGAATCAAAATTATATATACACATATAAACTTATCTAAATATGCTGAAACGACAATTGCTCTTGCAAGGGCATTTGCAGAAAATTGAATCTCACTCAGCAGGCTACCAAATCCAGCTGGAGTAAGGCAAAGACCAGGGAGGTTCACAAAAGAAACATGCTAAGGATACATTGAGCCAGCATGAATTGATGAGGCATGATTATAGAGTGTTGAGACATAATCATAGCATAAAGAACAGACTAGAGTACCAAAATCAGAAATATGACCAAAGGCTTTGCAAACATCTGCTTTAACCCAACTCAAGATTATTATTCACATTTGCCCAGGGTAAAACAATCTGCTGGTCACACTTTATCAAACTGAGACGTCAATTTTGAAACATGAGAGTAGAAAGAAATACACATCTGCCTATATATTCAAATGTACTTAAATACTCAGAAAAAAACATTTTAAATATAGGTAATAGATATAAACGCCAATATATAGACATGTATGGCATTTTAGTATTCCTGATGCCATGAAATTTCTATTTTAACTTTGGAAACTTTGGGGAAAAATTGAATATCATTGTCTTCACTTGGAGATTGGTGAGTACTTTAGACTATGAATTATCCTTAAAATGTCCAAGAGCAAATAGAACTTTTCCTAAGACTTCATTAACCACTCTTACTTGAACAAGGACTTTTCTAAAATGTCCAAAAAGTATATAGTCTGCCACTAGGGACAGACACCTACCCTATTCTTCTTTTATCTCAGTGTCCCTGCTGCCCGTTCTATCTTCGGAAGAAAAGCAGGACTATATATCCCAAATGCCACTAACATTACTGTGGAAACGAAGGCACAGGCTGCTGAGATCGTATATAAAAATATTATGTTTTGGCTTCTCTTAAAAAATCTGAAAAGAATGCACTTATCTTCCGGCAAACCAATAATTAACACTGACCTATTAGTGGTTGCCATTTTGCAGAGGCAAGGGCTCTTCTTTTGCCACTTGCTTACCTTAGTTAAATTCATTTTATTTTATAATCTGTTTCCCCCTGTACATTTATGAGCTTATCTTTGCTGTGGGACTTATAGAGATAAGAGTCCATTTCAGATAACAAGTCATCGCCAATGATTTAGGTGGAAGTTTTCTCATAATTACTTTGCTACTTCATGAATAAACTACCTTCTGATGATATTGATAGCTCAGAATGCAAATACTGCTTGTACTCGTAGTATTCTTCTCCTGAATATCCACTAACATTATTTCTTATTTTAGGTTGAAAATAGTAAAATAAAGAAACTATTGATAACTGTAGTCTAAAGTACAAATGTAAATTAAAAACCTTTTCCCCTATGTTTTAATAAGATTATTTAAAAATTATATCACCTCTCCTCTTTGGAAATCTAACTTTCATTAATATTCCCAGCAATGTTATTCTAATCATCTCTTTGTACATAAGGGAATCAGGTTGGCATTTGCTTTTACTCTATTTAAACATCTATGAGGAACAAGAGTAAAATGATAAATATGCTAAATGTATATTTGAATTGCAATTTAATACAATGCCTAGATTTTATGTTTGGAGAGTATTCCTTTGGCAATAAAATAATTATTATTTAAAAGAAATAGAAAAGCTGAGAAATAATACATAGTATTCAGCTTTCCTCTCTACTGGTTTCTAAGAGCTGTCTTTGTTCTTCCTTCCGGGCATGAAAAGAGGATAAGCCACTCTGACTTTCTCCTTCTGCTCATTTGTTTCTTCTGGCTATGGCTGTTCCTGAAGGAAATAGAAGGTGTCAGAAACAGCTTATATGTTATCTAGGCTGGTTTTTCTGTTCTCTGCCTGCTCAGTAAGAAACTGTGGAATAATTCCCTCTCTTCAGTCCTGTTAGGATTCTTTTGGGCAAAGGGGAAGAAGATACATTCTCTAAAAGTTCTTTGTTGAGATCGTTTTAGGCTCACAGAAAGGCTGCAAAAAATAATACTGAAAGTTTTTATATCTATTTCAACCAGCATCCTCTTAACAACTTATGGGACCATAGAACTTTTATCAAAACTAAGAAATTAACACTGATACAATAATGATATAATCATATTAGCAAAAACACAAAACATATTTAAATGTCATCAAAGTTTTTCTACTGTTGCCTTTTTTATGATTTAGAATGTAAGCCAGGATCTCACACTGCATATTCTTATTATGCCTTCTTAGTTGCCTCCAATCTAAGAGACTGCATTGGTCTTTTCTTTAAAAAACTTGACACTTTTGAAACATAGTGACCAGTTATTTTTTGGAATGTATTTCAACTTGGATTTCTCTGATAGTTTCTCTTGATTCGACTGAAGTTATGCATTATTTGGACTGACAGAGTAGAGCTATATGCCTTTCTCAATGGATCTTATCAGGAGGATATATGATGTTCCTCTGTCTTATTACTGATGATATTAACTTTGACCATCAGGCACTTGCTAGGATTCTCCAATGTAAAGTTACTATTTTTCCCTTTGTAATTAGTAAATATTTTATAGGAAATACGTCAAGACTATATAAATATCCTGTTTCTGCTTTAGCTTTTTTTTTTCACCAATTTCTACATTGAAAAGTAGATTGGTGACTTTTTAATTCTTGCTTTCCTTCCATCATTAATATATGAAATTCTTGCATAGGAAATATTTGTCTATCTCCTCCATCTATTGATTTATTTTGTTATTTGTTGTACTATATAGTCCAATGAGTTTTTATTTTATTTTGGGAGGTATATTTTAATACCATTGTTATATTATAAGGTATTTCAACTTTGGCCATGGGGAGTTGTTTCGGAATAACTCTTGCCCCCTTTTGATATTACCTGTCCTTTTTAAAGCTATTTTTAAATAGCTTTTGAGGCAACATAAAATTCTTCAGATTCACCTTGTATTTTTCCTGTCTCACTTCTGAAATTGTCGTTTCTCTAAGGAGTCCATGTTCCTTTTAAAGTATAATGGTATTTAGAAACCAAAATGTTGTCTGTAGATGATGTGCTCATTGTTACTATGATGTCACTGCTGCTAGTGTTTCTCAGTGCATAGAGCAAGGGTATATATCTATATATCTCCATATATCATATGCATCATAATATATATCAATATGCTACATAAAATACATATAATGCATAAATATTTCACACATACACATAAACAGAGTAACTTGTTCACTCATACATCTATATAAATCTATCTACAAAGAGTTTATTTGATACTTCTCATTTCAATCCAGCATCACAGAATTCATTTTGGCCTTTCCTTTTTTCTGATTTATAACTGCTTATGTGCACGGTGAGAATCTCTTTCATTATCTACAATATTTTTACTTATTTGTTCAACCCTAAGAATCAAAGTAGCTTCAGAATTCCTAACTCATAGTCTTATGGAAAACAAGTTTACTAACTAGAGTGGAGTGATTGCATATAGTTATTTTTGTCTTACATTATATAATATCCAGTCAAAGTTCTGTTTTCTAAAGTCCCTTATCTCACTTCCTGGCTTTCCCATCAGTGGAGGAAGTTTTACTAAAGATCCTGGAGAATTCCACAAAACCTAAAGCTAAGAATGCATCTAAACTTCCACAACTACTAGAACCCAAAACCTGAATATTATAAAATATTACTTAACACCAGCTGTTTTCTTACATCACTTTTTCTTGTTCTAAGTAACTAGTACATTGAATTTCCCCCTTTAGCATTTGTTCTGTATGCAAACCATTTCTTTTCATTCTTCTGTTCTTTCCACATGTTAGGAAACAGATCCACATCAAGCTCTGGAGTTTTACATGTTAGGCCTTTATCCAGCTCCCTGTTCAAGCCATGGAGAAAGTTGCTGGTAAAACTGGTGCTGGGTGGGTACTAATCTGGCATTCCCATTGGTGATCATCATAATTCATCTTGCCATCTTGCCAGCACAATAATTGTCTGTCATTTTTCATATAAAATTCTCAGAATGTTCCCACTTACCTTATATTTAAGGTTTCTCAAAACTACAGCACAACCACACCAAAAACCTCAAAAAAACACACCAGACCTACTCATCTCTCCCACTATTGGTAGTCACCTATTGCTATGTTTAGTTCATGAATCCTTGACAGTGTCACAGACAGTATTCTCTGAATCCACACTCTCTGTATATTGTTGCTATTTCATCTAGTCAGTCTCAGTCTTTCTTTGATTTCGTTCTTCTCTATCTTGAAGCATATAGTCTAAATCAAGGGTCAGCAAACTTTGTTTTCAGGAAGGCCAGTTAGCAAATATTTTAGTCTTGATGCTCATACAGCCTCTGTTACTACTACTCAATTGTACCTCTGTAGCACTAAAGCAGTCATAGCACCACATAAATAAATATGTTTTGGTTCTAGTAAAATTTACTTATAGACATTGAGTGGAATGTATATGTTATTTGTATGCTATGAAATATTATTATAAAATTTTTCCCACAATTAAAATGTGTAAAGCATTTTTAGCTCACAGCCTGTACATAAACAGACAGTGGGCAGGATTTGGGCAAAGAGCTTTCACTTTACAATCTTTTGTCTAAATAATAAATTTAGCCACTTTCAAAGTACCTGATACACAAATGTGAAAGAAAAGCAGAATAACCATAGTAAAGAATTCCACTCAGGGAAAGAGATACATCGTGCCTTGACCACTGATTCTAAATGTCCTATTTAGTAACCTCTCAAACAGGGATAGTGAATCTCAGAGGTGAGTCCATATTAGCTTACCTTTGTTAGAATATTGTTCCCACCGGAAGGCTTTTCCTTATGAGAGTTGAATTGTTTTTCCTACTTTTACCTAGTCATTTTCTACAAATTTACAACACATATCTATCTCTATCTAGCAGCTTTTATGTACTAAGAACATTTCTAGACCTTTTGGATATAAAGTGAACAAAATAGACAAAAATATCTATAGTCATGAAGCTTACATTCCAGTGCGTCTTTTGGTTAGGATTGGGTAGAGACAGATATCGAAGAATAAAAACAATATAAAATTAAATTACATGCTATCTGCTAGGGATTAAGCATTATGCAAGAGACAGTAAGTGAAAAGAGAGGAGAAATGACAAGAAGGTGGCCAATTTTCAATTAGGTAGTCAGAGCACATCTCACTGAGAAGGTGACATAAGAACAAATGATTTGAGGAGGTGAGGGATTAAGCTTAGGAAAAATCAAGGACTGAAAGTTTCCAGGAAAGATAAGAGCCATCACAGAAGTCCTAATGTCCCAAGACTAATGTGTCTGAGGCAGAGTGAGGCATTGCAAGAACAGCAGGAACAGAAGACAGAGGATTGAAACAAAATGTTCTGATTTAATTCCATGGAGACAAATAGCTTAGCTGAACAGGTACATGCCATAATATAAAAAGAAAATGGGAGAGAGAGAGAGAGAGAGAGAGAGAGAGAGAGGAGAGAAAGGAGAGAGAACTGTTAAAGTCTTTAATAAAGACATGGCCTCAATAAAAGTTTTTGGCAATCCATTTCTTGAATTTTACCTCCTCTTTTCTCTCTCCTTTCCTTTAATCTACTTAGGATGTGTATAACCTAGGGACAGATGGAAACCTCAGTCTCACTGAATAAAAGGGAAAAGGGAGGGAAGGAGGGAAGAGGAAAGGAAAGAAGAAAAGGAGGAAAGGAAAAGTCAATAAAGGAACAAAAGAAAGGGGAAAAACTGTACTACTTAACAGAGATTTATAATATATATATATATATGTATATATAAAAGAGCCTCAAGTAACATCTAGTAAACTCAAGTATTCTCATTCCAACAACTTATTAATATTAGAACCTTCTCTTTAAAATGAGTATAGATCTTTCTATTTTTATCAAGTATCCATGCTATCTGGTTTGAGACTGCATTTTGAATAGAACATTAAACAATCCTGAAGGTATTAGAATCTGAAGTTTTAATGAAGGTTTCAGAATATGAAAATATTAAAAATGCAAAAATAGTAACTCCTTTGAAAATCTGTGAGGGATTATTTCTAATTTCACAGAATCATTAGGTCACTCTGTATATTCCTTTGATTTTAGTATCTCCTAGCTCATATGTGAAAATTCTGTCGCCAAGTAAGAAGGTTAATAGTGCATGTTGATTCACTTCTAAGTTAGATGTTTCCAAGTAATTACAGTTTCTATCATTTCTTTTTGAACAGAAATGAAGTATTTGTAAATATTACATAATCTGAATTTTAATGGGTTACCTAGGGCAAAATGGGACTTATTATAGTTTCATGGTCTCTTTGACTGTGGAAACCATGAACTACTACTCATTAATAAAAACATGACCTCAATTATTCAGATGTTAAGGGCATTTCATTAATAAAAGTTTTGGGCAATCCATTTCTCGTATTTTACCTCGTCGCTTTTCCTATAATTTACTTAGGATGTCTATGATCTAGGGACAGATGGAAACCTCAGATTCTTTGGGTAAACAGTCGTATAAACACAAATACAAAAGAGAAAGCAATGTGGTATGTTATGATATACTTTCATTTATTACAATAAGCACTTTTTTATTCACAAACACACTTTATTAAATTTTAAATTATTTTGCTTTTTACATCCCATTTCTTCTTTCTGGATAATTTTTTTTCTTCTTCCTGAAGTATTTAATGCTGCTATCATGAGGGCCCTGATTAGAAATATTTCTAAATTTTTGTACGTTTAAAATTATCTTAATTAATCCTCTTGGTTAGGGGATACTGGGTTCATATTTCTTTTCTTCATCATTTGAAATACATTACTCTGTTGTCTTCTGGCTCCTAACAACTGACAATAATTTTTAAATTAATAATAAATTGCAATCTCTAATATGTATCAGTTTTTCTGTACATGCCAGGAATGGTTCTGAGGATTAAATGAGATAATACGTGCAAAGTGCTTAGATGAGGAATCCAAGGCACAGAAAGATGGAGTAGCAAACAATTTGAGCTTACATAATTTGGAAATGACTGAACAGAATTCGAGTCCAGGGACCTCAAACAACAAATGTATTGCTCATATGAGTTGTATTGTCCTGTAGTTAACTTGCCTGTATCACCTGGTATTTTAAAGGTTTATTCTTTTTTATTTTTTTTTTCATTAGTGTTTTACCTTTTTACTAGAAAGTGTCTATGTCTAAGTAGTATTTATTTCTAATTTATCTTCTCAGCACATACTGGGTTTCTTACATCTAAGTCACATGCTTCTGCTCGATGCTACAAAATTCTCAGTCATTATCTGTTTCACTATTGTATTTTTCTCATTCTGCTTTATCTTTATAGAGCAAATAATAGTTGTGCATCTGTGCTTCTCATTTTATCCTTCCTCTTTTTATTTTCATTTTTTAGAATTTTTTCTTTATTAATCTCATCAACATTATATGTCTTAGAATATATACTTATTAATTTTTATTACTTTAATAATTTTCTCTCCAGCTGTGTCATACTATTTTCCAGAAAATAGTCAGATTAGCCAATCTACTGTCCAAAATTTTTAATGGAAATAAATAGTTTTTATTCAACTAATGCAAAAAAATACTTTTTTTTTCACATTTAAGGTTTCTTATTGCTTCTTTTCACATATGTCTCTTTTTTATTTATTGCTTTCTTTTATTGTTTTCATTGGAAGCATTTCCTATTTTTTGAAGAAATAATATATACACATGTATAATTTCATATTATTTTGTTGACTCTAGTTCTTTGGAGTTCTACTCTATTTATTGCCCTTTATGTTGCTAAAATTTCATCAGTGTATTAATGTCTTATAATTTCTGTTAAAGTGTTTATCTTCTGTGAAAATGTTTAACCTTCAACTTACCTAAATCCTGTTGCTTGGTTGTTTAACCTGGCATGCCTACAGGTTGTCATCCATCCACAAAGCAGGTGCTATTCCAACTTGATACATTTTATTTTTTCTTTTTAAATCCTGGCTTCCCTGTTTTGTTTTTGTTTTTGTTTTTTTGTTTTGTCTTGTTTTGTTTTTAAACTGAGAACACCATGAAAAAGAATTGTGGAATGATAATAGAGAATTATTAGCTTACAAGGAGCCTAGATAGGACTATACATTGTTTCATTCTCCCTTGAAACAGTTCCTCATTGAAATGCATATTTACTCTGAAAGCACTTGAAAATCTAAAGCTTCTCTTATTTCTGGTGATGTTTTAAAGGTTCTTAAAGATATGTCAGATGCATACACCAAAAGATATCTCTTAGAATCTGAAGTGCATTTTTGAATAATCCGTATGAAATGACATGGCAATATAAATTCTTTTCTACTTGTAAGGATACCAGGATACCTAATGGAATATTTATAATATTTTTTAGTTATTTATCATTTGTAGAGAATATTTTAAAATACTAAATTGATATTAGGAGCATTGATGTCTAAGTAAAACATATTATTACAAAACACTAACTTTGCTCTTGGATTTTAACTAAACTCACAAAGAAAGAGCTGCTTCTAATCATTGCAATTGAGCTATACTTACTTTTTCAAGATCACTGGCAGAACTCTAGCTGTCATTATGATTTTCTGTGAAATCATAGTAGCAAACTTCGTTTACAATGTATTCAGAATTATAAAAATAAGAAAGAAATTAAAGACAAAGAAAGGAAGAAAAAATAAGGAAAGAAGAAAAAAAATAAAATAGATGCCTGTCACAGTAATAACATTTTAATAATGTAATATATTTCATTTCTTCTTTTCTATCCTCAAACTTGAATCCCATAAAAATTCACTCAATACTTTTGCTGTAAAGATAACTTCAAAACCAATAGATAATTGTTTTTAATTCTTCTTCATGATATATTTGTATATAACAATATTATAAC